>NC_056735.1:216178494-216340994 GCF_019279795.1 Protopterus annectens
AACTTAATTTTGCTAAATTTGCTTTTATATGTATGGAATGCCCTTATGTCAAAATGAATATAATTGCAAGTTAAAGAAGCAAGATGTGTCTGCAATATCTAAAGCCTCTGTTTACTACCTATGATCAGCAAAATGTAGGCTACACTGATTCATATGTACTTACTATGTTTTTGATATGTGATGATCTTAAGAAGCCTAACCATGTATTCCCATGGTAGTTTTAGCACTTATATCTTGTGTACAAATGACCAGAGGTCAGCAGAGAAAGGATATGGTGGGACATGTACTTGTAGGATAATACACAAACAAGCCACAGACTACAAATGGAAGATATTTATTTTGTCACATTCTTCACTGGAGAATATGGTTTGAAATGTGGAATTGTAAATGCAATTGACATTTTCAAAATAGGCTGCTCTGGTAGTGTAGAGGGATAAACTACTTACTGGGGCACAGACAACTTGGGTTTAATTAGTGCCTTGGTTGATTGATGGAGCAGCAGGGAGGAATGGAGGTGACTACCCTGGGAGATGGGCAGGTCCACAGGCACTGAAAGTGACGATCCTGAGTGGAGTCAGGGGACATCATGAAGTGAGAGTGCTTAAAAGGGGGGTTTAAGGGTGGAAATATGGCTGAGCTGCTGTGGAGGCAGGGTGTAATGTTACACATCTCCATTGCACACTCACCCCTCAGCCTTTATAATGGACTTGCCAAATGGGGGAAGTGAATAAAAATTGGATGGGACTAAAGTAAACCCTCCCCACCCCCTAGAAAGAAGCACAGACATTCTGAGACCCTGGATGCTTTATTCTGTGACTGGCCCCAGCAACACCAGATTAAATCTGAGAGGGGGGTGTTAGCAGCTGGAAGACCGAGTGTAGACAGGTACTGAGGAAGTGAACCAGTAAAATGATGGATGGTAGAGGTGGAAGAAAAAAAATATAAGCAAAAAAAAAAAAACATTTTCAGCATAACTACATTCTGTAGATGTTTCCAGAAAAATCTTGGACCTACACTCTCATTCTTTCATTCCTTTTCTATTATGCAATTTAACCCATTCAAGGTCATCATGTATAAACAGTGCAGGGCAGTTCGTTGGCCTGGTTTTTGTCTTAACATACCATTCCCAAAGATCCGAATCATGCTGGTATGGTACTTCTATTCACTTTACTTCTTTGTTATGATCCCCTTCTTTCACTTCCCTCATGCTAAAGGCTAGCTTTTCCCTGTTTTCTTTCCTTTTTTTTGCCTTGGCATCCATTTCTAACTTCTCTTTTTTCACTTGACTGCTTGCCATTTGATGGATTCCCAGAGTTCCTCACCCACTTTCTCTGAAGCAAAATAGTCACTTTCTGAATAAGAAGGTATGTAGTACGATGTATAAAACTTCAGAACTGGCAAGCAGGATGATAAAGAGTCTGCACTTATATCCTGCATCAAGATAGGAAAGTTATCAAGTCACTGTTAATTTACACATGTCAATAAAGCAATGAAATATTCCAGTCCCATACAGTTCTACAGCAAAGGAATGGTCATGACAATGTACTGTCTGAGTGGCAAAATGACATTAAACAAGTAGCTAGATTTTGTCAGATCCCTCAGCAATCAGATGTACAGAGTAGAACATCAGCTAAAGATAAATAATAAAGAAACCCTAGTGAAGTAAATTAAGCTGACATTAGAAAAGAATATATAGAAATGTTACAAATAGCAATGTTATAAAGCAGACATCAGCTACTCATCCATTGTTGCCTTTCTCACCTGTCTTGTGTACTTACCGTAGCTACCTTCTTTCGTTAGTACTACATTCTCAACCGCTGAGATCTAAACTGATCTTTCCTTTCTTTGCCTTGATGACCAGAGTCTGTTTGCACTTTTCTGATTTGATAACTAATATCCTACATCACTGTCTGCTTTTATGATGCTGAAAAAAATTATGACTTTCTGATTTCCTAAACTAATTTACTTTACTGGCCTACTGCCCACCTCTGAACCTTCCGTTTGTATCATATTAGCTCCATCTCTCTGCTGTTTCTTTGATTGCCAAAACACTCTACACCCCTAAGACTGCTAGGTAACTGCTACTGTGAGGATATAAACTTATGTTTACTTTATGTGTTTTTTGTTTTTCTTTCAATTTGCTCATTGTAAGTCAGTATCTGAACAGAACGCAGTATTTTTAAAAGATTTAACGTACTAAGTTGACTGTTTCATTAAGGTTATATCAGGAATCACTAAACTAAGCAAGCGTTATAGTCTAGAATGCAGAACTTCTTGGTGATTAGTTGGTCAGGACATTGCAATTGATCTGGAATGGTATGTCCCAAAGAGCAGGATTCCTAAACAATATTCTGACTACTCAAACAAGAAAATAGAAATATATGTATTAATAAAATGGAATGACTCACCCATCAATTAATGCTAGAATGACTACAAGGAGCAAATATGTAATTTCTAGTAAAATGCATTTAATTTAATATACTATTGTGATTGAATAAATCTGAATAATTTTGACACAACTGAAAAATATCTGAATAAAAAATGTAGTTATGAAAAATAAGCCACACTGAGGATTGTAGTGATGTGATAATCTGTAGAAATGCTGAGTAATTCTTTTGAACATTTTTAGCTTGAAGAACAGCTCATAACTTCTTTGCTCAAGGATTCTCGACAAATCAAACAACAATGAACAGACAAAGGCCCAAACTCCTGGACAACTTTTAAATATTAGTCTAATTCAGTGAGAAAGTTAACACAACAAAAGGATTTACATTCACAACCATTTTCTAACTAATAAAAAACATGTAACTGTAATGTCTGATACTATTGACTCACTGTAATCCTTGCAAATGTAACAGAAAATCAAAAAAATGAATGAGGTAGGATAAAACTATAAAGCAAATTCAAGGGTATGCTGCAGAATCATGGACAGTTGAAATTTAGGGACAGAGGTACAAAGATGGCCACAGTAAAGTTTACTGTAATCAGTTGAAAGAATGAGTAAGATATTGAGACTATGTAATTATTTTTTTAAGTTGCATTCAGTCTGTTTTATTTATGGCCATTTTTGTCCTTTTTAAATTAAATTATTAGTTCTAGTAAAAATGTATGAGACGGCATTTTCTTGGATTACTTACATACGATGATTAGGCGTTAAGATGCGGAATCTCCATTTCTGTTATTAGCGATGAGGAATCTACTACAAGCATTTGCATGCTATTAGGTCTTGGCTGACTTACTCACTGCCACTTGCTCAGCGTGGTTTCCATAATGTTGCAAGGGTGAAGAACCACCACCATGTCTGGATTCAACAACATCCCCCTCCTCCATGAAGTGCAATTGGCATGTGTGTGCAATGCATAATGGCTGGTAACAACCGTAGCAGTGCCTATGATTCCCAAACATGGTGTACAATTCATTTCTATGCTACTTCCATCATAAAGTCACCTAGCAGAAAAGTGCAGACAAGTCTCACTCACTGACAGCCACAATCATTATGTACCCAAGTCTAACCCCAAATATTTCAATGGCATGTTTCCAGAGATGCAGTATACTCACTGTAGACCTGTTTAATGATGCACCTAAGGAACCCAGTCAGTATGGCAAAAATGCAGCATGACACAACCCAGTTACAAACTTAGAACACTGCAGAGTGAGGGTTCAGCCTGCTGAAAGCTTGGTTCCACTGCCAGACACATCTGGAAGGAGAAGACAGTATGACTTTGCTACTGCCTATAAGCTAGTTTTAGTATACTGTGTACTACACAACGTGATTATGAGGAAGCAGGTAGCCCAGCCCTCAGTCCCAGAAGCCTTTGTACCCACGACATCAGGACCTGTCACAAACACCATCAGTACATCCCTCAGCAGTGATGATTGTGATGATAAGAGAGACCAACCTGCAACCATACATTTCCAGACAGCACAGTAGACAGTATATGACTTAGGTGAAGCAGCAATGTAACAAGTGTTGAAAAGAGCAAAATAGTGCATGCAGTGTTGAAATGTTAAGTATGCTGTATGTTGTTTTTATGCAGCACCCAGTAGCAGCCTGTCAGATCAAGTACAGATCTGCTACACCTGCTGTGGGATTGACATGCATTCCCGAGAGCTCATGCTATGCAGCATGAAACTGTTGCATTGGCTTTTTACATAGCTCGTCACCTGCACCAATCAGGTGAGGATGCAGCTTTCCTACTCTGCTCTACCCTCACCATAAAGCTAGATGCAACCTGCCTGTGCAACCTATCCCTAGTTCATTGTGGCAGCTTTACATTAGGGTGTATTTGCACTACATGGTGCAGGTCTTGTGCTTATCTCCAACACATCTCTATGAATCCTGGCGAGTGTCTGACACAGTAAGGATCCCTAATGCAGAGTAATGATATAGCTTGAAGAAGTTCATGATGCCTTTTAATCTGCGTTTGTGCAAACACAGGTGTTGCCATGTTAACTGACTCCACATTCATTTCCTTAGGGAACCTTGTCTATCAGGCATATATGCAGAACTGCTACTGTTTGATGCAAAGTCAGATTTGATTTACTGCCTCACCTAACAGCTGATCTGGATCCGATACTATTACCTTTCATTTTTTCATGTAGTTTATTAACTGTAGACAATATACACTATGAGAAAACCTGTTTTTTTTTTTTTAATTCAGTAAAGTACAAATTAGTGCAAAGGCAGAAATTGTATCTAAACCATATAAAAAATGCCAATCGTGTGAAAATCTATTTTGTAGAGGCCTTTGAAAAAGCCACTTTGATGTATATCCTAGTATTATATTATCTCTCAAAAATATAATGATACTTCTTAGCAGAAAAATTAGGAACTGTAGTACTAGGCCTCACAAAGCGGCCACGGTGATGCAGTGGTTAACATTGCCGCCTCACAGCAAGAGGTTCTCCAGTTCGATTCTCGGTTGGGGTGCCTTCTGTGTAGAGTCTGCATGTCCTCCCTGTGGTTGCATGGGTTTTCTCCGGGTGCTTCGGTTTCCTCCCACATCCCAAAGACATGCAGTAGGTGGATTGGACACTCTAAATTGGCCCTAGGTGTGAGTGTGTGCATGTGTGTGCCTTCTGTGGAAGGTTGGGCGCCAGGCTGGCAACTCAACACTGTAAAACTCCACTGCCAATCATGAGCGGACAGGTGATCCGCTGTGGCGACCCCTAACCGGGAAAAAGCCAAAAGAAGTACTAGGCCTCACAACGAGGCTTGCAAATTAAAAGACAAAAGCCACAACAGGTTAGCTTAGATATTCTAAACATGCTTTTTCATCCTTCTTTTGTCCTTGAATGTATTTCATTTTGTAGCTCTTTGTCCTGCTTCAGTAATGCAAAAAGCACACGTATATACCAACAAATGGAATCCAAGCTGGTGTGCAGTGGAAAATGGTATTACAGTTTCATCAGATGTGATCTTTGTATACATTCTGATGCAATTATGATGAAATTCTTTATTTTACTAAAAAAATTGATTAACTGTTAAATATTGGTTTGGCAGTGTTATAGAACATTTACTTGCTGTCTAGTATTCAGTACACTATTTCAGCAAGTGGCTAGATTTAACCCTTATATTCATTTCTTTAAACATGCTAAACTCAAAACAGTGTGAAATGTTTTGAGAGGATTTTACTTAAATATATTCCAGATGACCCTGGTTCAGTTAGCAGCTGAGGCACTATAGGAAACAGCAAGGGAATTATGGGAACAGGTAGTTGATGCTGAGGATGTTGTTGGCTTCTTGTTGCAAGAGGTCTATGTATGACAGGGCTGACACTTGTTCTGAGGAGTATGGACTTTCAAGGAATACATATCTCCTCCAGCTGGAATAAGGCCTTTGCAAAAGCATGACCATGTTGTGGGTTCAGCATAGCAGAGTCACACTGTCCATTTAAGACAACAGGAGAAGACTGCTAGAGCCACGCATAAATCTCTCAAACATTGCTGTATGCTCTGGCATCACTCTGCTTGTTTTGTAAAATACCTAGTGCCAGGAAGAAAGGGACAAGGAATTTCTAGTTCTTGGGAGAGACCAGCAGGCACAAAACAACTAATGAACATAACAAGCTTATATCCTGGCACTAAAACAGTTGCAATGTGGCTCTTGAGGTTTCCCCTCTAACCTCCAGTAGGTGGAGCCTAAATCTTTTGATAAAATCAAATCATACCTTCACATTTAAAATGTTACTAACTCTGTAATCATGTGGGTTATGAAACTATTTTTATTGTGGTAGTATTCTTAAGTTCTTGATGTTAAATGGGATTTTATAAGTCACAGTAAGTATAGCAACTATTAAGTTTGCAATATTTTGCAAACAACTTAATATCTCAGCAACTACTCCAGATGCACACATACTGTTAATTTTGTTCATCTATGTGAGAGCTTTCATGTGAGGCTTCTGTCTGTGCCCTTTGGATGTTGAGATGCTAAGAGAAATATGAAATTAATGACAATCTAAATAAATATTACCTGTGCAATGGTCAATATATCTTTACCTGCACTACACAGAAGCCAAATATTAGAGCAGTTGCAGTGTCCAACATGTAACCTTTAAGATAAAATCTTTCAATAACTTCTATACAACATAGTCTTGAAATTATTAATGATAAGGTTATATAAAGTGATTACACTGCACATGGTACAGGTATGATAAGGCTATAAAATGATGGCACTGCACATGACATAAATATGATGACATGGTGACACTGTATAAACTAGTGAAAAAGAACATGTGCCATCAATTTGTACAGCCCCATTTTATATTGCCAGTATAAGATGACACTGTACATTGCACTGATTTGATGATGCTCTGGAAAGTGATGGCATTGAACATGGTACAGATACGATAAAGTTATATAAAATGATGACACTGCACATGACATAAATATGATGACATTGTGACACTGTATAAACTAGTGGAAAAGAACATGTGCCATCAATTTGTAAAGCCCCATTTTATATTTCCAGTATAAGATGACACTGTACATTGCACTGATTTGATGATGCTCTGGAAAGTGATGGCATTGAACATGGTACAGATAAGATAAAGTTATATAAAGTGATGGCACTGCATATGGTTTAGATATGATAAAGTTATATAAAGTGATGGCACTGCATATGGTACAGATATGATAAAGTTATATAAAGTGATGGCACTGCATATGGTACAGATATGATAAAGTTTTATAAAGTGATGGCACTTCATATGGTACATATATTATAAAGTTATATAAAGTGGTGGCACTGAACATGGCACAGATATGATAAAGTTATATAAAGTGATGGCACGGCATATGGTACAGATATGATAACGTTATATAAAGTGGTGGCACTGAACATGGTACAGATATGATAAAGTTATATAAAGTGATGGCACTGCATATGATACAGATATGATAAAGTTATATAAAGTGGTGGCACTGAACATGCCACATTTATGATAAAGTTATATAAAGTGATGGCACTGCATATGGTACAAATATGATAAAGTTATATAAAGTGGTGGCACTGAACATGGTACAGATATGATAAAGTTATATAAAGTGATGGCACTGCATATGGTACAGCTATGATAAAGTTATATAAAGTGATGGCACTGTATATGGTACAGATATGATAACATTATAAAGTGGTGGCACTGAACATGGTACAGCTATGATAAAAGTATTTAAAGTGATGGCACTGCATATGGTACAGATATGATAAAGTTATATAAAGTGGTGGCACTGAACATGCTACAGCTATGATAAAGTTATATAAAGTGATGGCACTGCATATGGCACAGATATGATAAAGTTATATAAAGTGATGGCACTGCATATGGTACAGATATGATAAAGTTATATAAAGTGCTGGCACTGAAAATGGTATGATATGATAAAGTTATATAATGTGATGGCACTGCATATGGTACAACTATGATAAAGTTATATAAAGTGGTGGCACTGAACATGGTACAGGTATGATAAAGTTATATAAAATGATGGGACTGCATGTGATACAGATATGATAAAGTTATATAAAGTGATGGCACTGCATATGGTACAGATATGATAAAGTTATATAATGTGATAGCACTGTGTATGGTACAGATATGATAAAGTTATATAAGGTTATGGCACTGCATATGGTACATATATGATAAAGTTATATAAAATGGTGGCACTGAACATGGTACAGTATGATAAAGTTATATAAAGTGATGGCACTGCATATTGCACAGATATGATAAAGTTATATAATATGATGGCACTGCATATGGTACAGATATGATAAAGTTATATAAAGTGCTGGCACTGAAAATGGTACAGATATGATAAAGTTATATAATGTGATGGCACTGCATATGGTACAACTATGATAAAGTTATATAAAGTTGTGGCACTGAACATGGTACAGATATGATAAAGTTATATAAAATGATGGGACTGCATGTGGTACAGATATGATAAAGTTATATAAAGTGATGGCACTGCATATGGTACAGATATGATAAAGTTATATAATATGATGGCACTGCATATGGTACAGATATGATAAAGTTAAAGTGCTAACACTGAAAATGGTACAGATATGATAAAGTTATATAAAGTGATGGCACTGCATATGGTACAACTATGATAAAGTTATATAAAGTGGTGGCACTGAACATGGTACAGATATGATAAAGTTATATAAAATGATGGGACTGCATGTGGTACAGATATGATAAAGTTATATAAAGTGATGGCACTGAACTTGGTACATATATGATAAAGTTATATAAAGTGATGGCACTGCATATGGTACAGATATGATAAGGTTATATAACGTAATGGCACTGCATATGGTACAGATATGATAAAGTTATATAAAGTGATGGCTCTGCATATGGTACAGATGTGATAAAGTTATATAAAGTGATGGCACTGAACGTGGTACAGATATGATAAAGTTATATAAAGTGACGGCACTGCATATTGTACAGATATGATGAAGGTGTATAAAGTGATGACAATGACGATGGCAATATAAAATGTGGCTGTACAAATTGATGGCACAGCACATTGTAGTGATATGATCAGACTGTGTAAAGTGATGGTATTGCATATGACAGATATGATGAGGTTGTGTAAAGTCCATGGATATGGTAAGTCTGTATAAAGTGATGGCACTGCACTTGGTGTATATAAATATATATATATATATATATATATATATATATATATATATATATATGATAGGGCTGTATAAAGCGATGACACTGCACATGAAACAGATGTGATGAAGCTGCATAAAGTGAAGGCACTGTACATTGCAGAGATATGATATGGCTATATAAAGTCATTGCAATGCATGTGGAATGTATATGATGGAGCTGTATAAAGTGATGGCACTGCAGATAGTATACATATGATAAGGCTCTATAAACTGATGGCACTGCTCATAGTATACTTATGATACAGCTGTATAAAGTGGTGGCACTGCACATTGCAGAGGTATGGTGTGGCTATATAAAGACATCGCACTGCATGTAGAATGCATATGATAAGGCTGTGTTAAGTGAAGGCACTGCACATTGCAGAGATATGGTATGGCTATATAAAGTCATTGCATCACATGTAGAATGGATATGATAAGGCTGTATTAAGTGATGGCACTTCACATTGCAGAGATATGGTGTGGCAATATAAAGTCATTGCACTGCATGTAGAATGGATATGATGGAGCTGTATAAAGTGATGCCATTGCTGATAGTACATATATGATACAAATGTATAAAGTGATGGCACAGCACATAGCAAATATCTGATGGTGGCACATATTTGTAATGCATAAGAATGGGGGAACTACTTAATCTACAGATTTGACAATGACAATTATGTGACATCAACCAAATGGCACTTCCCAGTATCACAGATGGGATTTTGGAAATCTTCATCAATGTCTAGAATGACCCCTGCATACACACACACACACACACACACACACACACACACACACACACACACACACGCATACACACACACGTGCACACACATGCACACATATACACACACACACACACACACACACACACACACACACACACACACACACACACACAAACACACATCAACAGTAAAGACTTATGCATAACATACATTTTCAACACTCAGAAAAATATCCTAAAACTGACAAGTTGCAATAAAGTATTTATTTAGACATTTTGAAAAAGAACACATTTAGCAAAATCCCTAACATGATAAAATAAAGTCGTAGCAAATATGCCAGTTCTTACTTTTAATTTCAGTTCCACTGTTTGTTGCTCCAGATAATAAACAGATTAGTTGTAATAATTGTACTGTTTGGCATACATGGCATATGCTTGTTTGCACAATCATAGTCATTAGTATTTGCACTTATTGAAAATACCCTTTCACCAAACACTGACATTGCTACACTGTGCATTACATAGATCTACTGAAGACATCTTCTTTTCCCAAGAAAGAAATAATGGTACTAAGTCAATGCACCCATTTAAAGATACTATTCATTTTTACAAAACAGAGCTGTTACCTAACAACTGATAAATCAATATAACATACTTGTTTTGCTGTATATACACAAGCAGGTTTACAAAGCAGAACTGTTGGCTAACATTTAATAAAACAATATAGCAATCATATTGCTGCATATATACAGATAGGTTCATATGTTCATAGATAAGTACTAGGCTGTCAGTCTGTAGACTGCTACAAGCCTAGCCAAAGATCAAAATTTAGAATCAAATCCTATACCTTGTGCCTTGTGTTTGTGAGGTAACAACCTTAACAATTATGCCAAGTTCCCTCCCACAAGTAAAATGGTACTGATGATTCTTACTGCCAAGTTCTCATCATGGAAATCATTTTCTGTACGTGGAAATGTTGACGCTATTCAGGCTCCCTCCAAAAACAAATGACAACTCTCCTTTTGTCTATACATTTTAACTAGTGCTATTTATTCCTAGTAAAGATGGTATTGAGCCCTCTAAACATGCAAACCAGTATTATTTATTCATAGCTCAGCCATCAGAAATTGTAGAGACAGCCTCCCAGTCAGTGCTGAAGCATGGTTTCTTCATATAACATCCAGTTATGCAAGTTTCAGTTTTGAAATGATTGTAGAAAATAGATAAAAAAATAAAATAAAAATAAAAAAGTAAATGGAAACAGAGGGAACATTCACAATCCTTTTGACCTTAGGGTCATTAAAGCTATTTGAACTGAAGCAATATATATTCTGGAGGATTCAATAAACCCTACATGGTAATTTTCCACCAGCACAATGTGCACACACTAGCAATGACTTTTAGATTCAGTAATCACCATGTAGAGGCAAACATGGTAAACACTGTGGCATGCTAATTACAGCATAAGTAGCTGGACTGCATACTAATCAACTAAACCAAGATGGTACAGCTATTCAACAAGAAAACATCTGTGTAGACTCCATGTTGGATTTTCCTGTGAATTCCAAAACGTTTGGAATACAGCCGCAGGAGTCTACACAGACAGAATGTTAGCGGCTGCTGCTGCTTTAATTCAGTTGTATGTGCTACAGGCTGCAGCCAGTGCTGCTGTTCTTGCTTATATGCTTAGGCTGAGAAGGACAAGAATTTTTAGCCCCATCCCACTTAACTTTCACAACCTATATGACGTTGAAATTGCTAGGCACTACAGGATGGACAGGGACACACTACAGGAACTCTGCAACCTCTGCTGTCCTCAACTCAGAGCCAGAGCTAACTGAGAAGAACCCATCCCATTGGAGACAAAGGTATGTGTAGCCCTTAGAATCTTAGTTAGAGGTACCTTTTCAGAGACCAAAAGGGGATATGCTGGGGGTGTCACAGGCATTAGCATCCAGGATTCTCCACCAGTTCCTGAATGCTATGCTCCAACATGCCAGTGACCGCATATATTTTCCCCATAGTTCTGAGGAGAGGGCCAGAAATATGCAGGAGTTCTACCGTGTAGCACACTACCCTGAAGTACTGGGTGCCATCGATTGCATGCCTATAGAATTGAAGGCAACACCAGGGGAACAGGGTAGGCCCTACATAAATGGAAAGGGCTCCCATTCTATCAACTGCCAAGTCATGTGCAATGCCAAGGGAATCATCTTGAACATGTGTGCTGGCAACCCTGGCTCACATGTCTGACACACCTCACAAATGTACCAGATATTTGCTAGGGTAATATCTCACAGGGTCATTTACTGGGAGATGCAGGCTATATGGAACCATTGCTGATGACACCCATCAAAAATGCACACACAACCACAGGAAAAATGCCATAATGAGACACATGATCAAGCCAGAGAGTGTGTTTGGGCTGCTGAAGTCCCAGTTCCAGTGCTTAGATACATCTGAGAGAGCCCTGCAGTACAGTCCATGGACTTTTACAGAAATATTCACAGTATGTGCCATGCTACACAACATAATACTGGGGAAACAGTATTAGCAGGATCAGGAAGGGGAAGGGACACACATCCCACCACCAGTTCCACGGTCACCACAACCACAGGCAGATGAGGAGTTAGGGGGGAACCACCAGCTGCTGTGGGTGTTGGCAGATGTAGGCATGCTCAGTATGCCCTTGCATTTGCTAAAAGACAACACATACCACACTCACTTACTACCTACAGGCCTAAAAGCTTCCTCTTACTCAAATACATATAGTATCATTGATGGCAGGTAACTCACACAACCGTTCCCTTCCCATGTATTGGCTGTATACTGCTTGCATCAGAGAGATTCAGCCCTGGACTAAAACTGTGGCAACTGCTGCATTTACAGTGTAAGTTCTGAACCTGGAGTGTGTTATTTAATAATATGAATGTGTGGCATATCCTTGTATTTCATTACTTAGTACAGTAAGCAAGTAAAAGGTGGGAGATTTGTGCAGAAAATAACTTAACATGTGACAGCAGAGCGGTATCTGACTTATATGTGTCCATTACTAAGTAGTAGCTCTCAGGCATCAAAGATTCACACATCATACCTCTCACAAGTGCTGATGATTACTGCATGCCCTCACTTTAGCACCATATGTTTCTACTGGAAAAGCGTTAAAAAGAGAAGTTAGAAAGTAATCATATATTGCAGTTTCTGATTTCTCTCACTATAAAGTTGGGAACTTTTGATGTTATCAACTGTCTAACTTTCCAAGGGCAGCATAAGTTAAAGGTACAATTATGAGTTCAACACCACTAAGTTAGCTATGCACCCTGAGCATCAGACACAAAGCTTAAGTAACCCTGACTCCACCCTGAATCCAAAAGATAGAAAACAGGGTTATGTCATAGTTATCCTCACTTGCACAAAGTGTTTTGTGTGTGTGTGTGTGGGGGGGGGTCAAGAAGCCTAGGTTGACACAAAAAGTCTGTGAGTATCTAGGAGTAAGAAAGAAAATCAGGCAGACATTTGGATAAACCAACAAATGGTCAGTCAGACAAAATGAGTAAATGCTGTGTATGTGTGTGGTCCTCTAGGTGAAAGTGGTGTATGACTGTTTGCATGAACACAGGCAAGCTGTGTGCTGGCTGTACATCTTGGCATGTCAGACAGGTGTGAATTGTGCATGGTACATGTGGCAGTTCATCATTTTCATTCCCAACCAGAAGAACTGGCTCTGCCAGGAATTACACTCTCACATCCCATGCCCATGGCCAGATGCACAGCTGCTACCTGAATGTGATTGATGTCTGCTGGATGAGTTCCCTTTATGGGAATGCCCAGGACCATGATGCCATGACCTGCCACATCTGGGTGTGGGCAGCATACTTAGAGATGGAGCAGTGGAAGTACTGCCACTATAGGAGCATGATCAGGCATGGCCATGTTGACTGACAACAGATGATGTGGCTGACCTACACCCACGAGGATGATATTCGCTTCCCAGCAGATATTCCATTATAGACAATGCGTGTTCCATGACAAACACCCTCAGTCCATCACAGACACTCCTCATTCCAATGTGTCATTGATCCAATCCACTGAGTCAGCAACACATTGGAGGCAGTCAAGCATGTCAAACTTTTCCACATTTACAACCATGAGTATTTGTCTGGACCACATATGGGAACATGCCTGTGCTTCAATGAGGGTTGTAAACATATTGAGTGACACTGGAAGAGACACCTGCACCAGGTGGAGGAGGGACAGCAGGCCCCCTCTGAGCAGCCCTCGCTCTCCAGCTGTGCAATATCTGAGAGCTCACTGGAATGGATAGTCATAGCCCTACTGGCTATGTTAGATGGAATTGCAGGGGATGGCTGTATGTCAACTTCAGTGTCAGATTGAACCTTTGTACCCCCCCGACTGTGCCTCAGTTTGGCCACCATCATCATTAGAGTCTACATATACACTGATATTAGGTTGCAGGGGGCCCACACTCCCACTGTCATGATCACCTGCGATAAAAAACAACAAACACAGGAAAAAAAGTAATACCTGCACTACTATAGTCCATTATATGCTAACAAAGTAACACTGCTGCCACTATTACAGAGAGTACAGGAACACACACAACAGGCCTGGCATCAACAGCGCACTAAAATATTTCTTTAAGTTGCTCAGCACTACTGACATAAAAAATGTTTGGCTTACCATCTGCAGATGAGCTACTCCTCTACAATCCAGATGGCCCTGGATGAAGTTAAGCAAGAGGTAAGAGAAATGGCATCACAATTAACAGTAACACAGGGGGTAATAATTGTATCTCTTTATATGTCCATTAACTATACTTTCAACAAGAATGTGGCTGACATCTAAAACCTAAACTAATAACTGTAACAATCTTCAACCCCCCCCAAAAAAAGACATGTGACACAGAAGTAACTTATTGATTTCCATTGTTTTACTATACAACAGTATTCAACTGTAGAGATACCAAAGCCTACCTAGAAGTTCCTCCTGGGACATGCTTGCTATCTGTGAAACTATTGCCCCGACATCCAGCACATGCTGTACTGCACTCTCCTGGGAGCTGTCTGAAGCCCTGATATTGGCCAGGAACTCTTTATTGGGTGTTAGTGGTGGTTCCCTAGCAGGTTTTCCCCAGTAACTATCTGGTCATGGCCCACTACAGCTGCTCTTCTTTATGCAGATGTGATCATATCAGTGGCCTTGTGGTGCACCTGCTGATTTGTCCTGCCATGGCCACCAACGGTATTCACATCATCAACTATCTGATGCCATATTTACATCCTATGAGCCATATCTCCCCTTTCCCTTTCCAGGAGAAAAGCACCATGTTGCCTAAAGGCACGCACTATCACCTAGTTCTCAGCATTGATGAAGGGGGTCTCTGAGGATGGACACACCTGGGTGGCATATTCCTAAGTGTCCTAAAAGACAGCAGAAGAATAATACACATAAGTATCACATAACTACAAAATAATTGTTACTGGATAAAACAGAAAAGGTTGTCTGTCAGTACTACCAACTGGAGAAACAAAAAACACTGTAGAGATGTGAAATATGAACAACAAGCAGGATGCAATACAAGGAGAGTAACACGAGCAACATATCCTTGTTTGTGCTATAACATGAACTCACCTTTGCTCCTCCCCCCAAAAAAGCAGTGTACCCTTGTTTGTAACAGTAACTCACCTTTGCCCCCCCCCCCAAAAAAAAAATATATCCTTGGTTGTTCCATAACAGTAACTCACTTTGCTCCACCCAGAGGACAGGAAAATGGCACATTTTGCTGACAAAAAATCTTTCAAATACTAAAAGTGCTATCAAAGAAACTTTCCCTGAAACATTTATCCATATTTATCATGTAGCATTCTATTTTCCTGTATTGGCAATCATGTATATTCTGAAATGGCTTAACAAACAAGCCCATGCCATCATTACACTTCTAAGTAATGGAGTAAAAGCCTTTGATTCAGATTTTTCTTAAATACATTCTAGCATATGCAGTATTAAGCTAAGAAAATGGACGCATATCTTATGAAGTTCAGTAGTCCTCTGTACAGATATATCCTGAATAAATAGCATATGTGCAGTCTTCCAAACATAGACAAGTTTCCTCACCATCAGTTTGCCTAGCTACATGGCTGCCTTTTTATATAATGTAGATTCAGGGCTGTCAGCACAGTGAAGATGCAAATAAGGTGTGAACTCATTAGAATTGCTGAATCTGAAATATTTGGATCCGTGTAGGAGATGTAAATATAGTGCAAGTACTCCCTCAGTGTTTGTGTTTAATGGATTGCAGCCGTGAATGATTACTGGTTGGGAGAAGGAAAACACAACAGCTCTGCAGGTTGCCTTACTTCCAGGGTGTGTTAGGTTAAATCTACAAAGTGTTTGATGTAAGGTTGGAAATGTAAGTAAGCACCACACAATTCACAGGTTGTGTTTCTTAACACCCAACCTGTCCTTCATTTGTTGGCAACAGCATGATATTTCCACTTAATATCCTCACACGTTTTAAGAGCAATTATATAGAATGGCTTACACACTGCATGTCTCAGATTACTGGTCAGATAACTGAAGAATGACCAACAAACCAGAAAGGTAAGGCCGAGCTGTATATTTGCAAGCAATAATCATAACAGCTTATGTGATCACTAGGTACACTAAATCCAAAAATAATACATGTACAAATAACAGTTGTATGGTTTGATATCACTGTAAATGCTGTAATTATTCTCCTCAACAGAAACTGCTGATGTCATCAGCTATATCAGATTTTTGGATATGCAGTACGCCCACCATGACAGGGTCAGACAGTAGCCTGGAGGTCAGACAGACATCACCTCATCCTATACCTGACAGATTACAATGACATGGCTTTTACTCTATCCACATATATCATGGCATGGTTTGTACACCCTGCATTATGTTGCTGAGAAAGCCTTATGGTCTGTCCAACTATTGCATGCATCTGGTGAGATGCATGCCAAAGTGAGCATTATAGTCTATTACTGTTCTGATGAGTTCTGACTACAGTACTGTCATACATACCTAAGATCTGGATATGATGGCATAACATATGATGTGCACAACATAGGCTTTCAATACCAGTGTAAACATTTAGTGGTCGAAGTTTAGACTACTGTCTACATGTATTCCTACTGCTGGCATCACTGGGTGTCAGCGTAGCAGGACTGTTGTCAGTAATGTGATTAACATGGAATTCCACTTTTCAGACAGACAACATAAAAAAGATACATTTCTACATTTAGTTGCAGATTGTGTGCCTTTGTCCCCATTTATTTATCTGTATTAGCTCCTCCTGTACTACATTATCAGCATTGATGAACTCAGTGATTGCACCGAATATTCAAGAATCAGCAAACCTGGTAAGACAAAGGCCATATACTTTAGCCTAAACTGTTGAGAAATAGAGCCCAAACCATGAAAGACCAAGCACAGATCCCTGGGGTTTGCGAATGGTGACAGCTCTACTGGCACAGGTTGATTCACCAACTTTCACAGTATGTGTTCTGTTGATGAGCCAATTGGTTATCCATCTACTGATGTAAGTGTTAATCCCCAGCTGGGAGAGTTTCTCAATAATACCTGCTTGGGGGATTGTGTCAAAACCCTACGGCAGATCATGATAGGCAGTATGCACTGTCTTACCTGCATCCAGGCCTATCACATGGAAGCAATGGCCTGTGACAACATCACACATCACCTATGGTGTGACACAGCACATACTCCTTCCTGATATGGTTGAATACATCCTTCAACACACACTCCACATGGGCTATATTCCCATAAAAGGGTGTAGATCAAGATACATCCATCTGAATAGAGGGTCAGCACCTGATTCATGCATGTATAGACTTATCCTGACTCTCCTCATCTGTGAGGTGGACCAACATGTGATCATGGACCACTTCTACATGTACACTTTTCATGTTCTAGCTATGTGCAACAGACCTCTGTGAGATGATAATTCTACATCATGTCTGCTACATCTGATAGATGTCCTCAAAGATGTCATAGAGGGCATGCATGATGACAGCAGTATCATCTTGTCAGAATTGATGAACTCTAGAGGTTCAACAGCAAGAGGTTCTCCGGTTCGATTTTCGGCTGGGGTGCCTTCTGTGTAGAGTTTGCATGTTCTCCCTGTGTTCACGTGGGTTTCCTTCGGGTACTCCAGTTTCCTCCCACATTCCAAAGACATGCATCTGGAGCATTTCTCCCTGGGCCTCCATTGAGAACAGGCTCTGTGGAACCTAGTCGGACATTTCCAGTCAACAAATGTTAAATAAAATAAAATAAAAATAAAATAAACTTGACCAGTTCAAGACATTTGACACAAATCCACACCGAGGTAGTCACTCAGCATTGTCATATGTGGCTAGAAACAACTGTATCACCAAATGGGTAGACCAATGTATTGCATATGTAGCATTTCACTTTGTTGAAATATGTGACGTGACCTATATCTCAGGTTCAGTGAGCAGGTATGTACATCAGGGCTGTCTTATAGGCCCTTTCCTGTCCATTAGTTAAGTGATGGACATCACAAATGACATACACATGATGTGGCCACACAGCAGCCTGTAGGACTGCAGAATGTGGGAAATCATTGACTCCAACTGTGACACTGCTATAATACAGACAATAGAAACACATAACAAACAATATTGCTACAAACATGACAACACCTGAATTGACAAGACACATAGGGGGATTTGTTAATTCAGGAAACAAACACACCACCCAAGTATAATGTGGGCATCACACCCTATAATCAGACCAATAGGTATGTAATCCATGTACTGGGGTAGATTGTTAGTGGTACATCCACCAGCATGTGGTCATAGTGCTGACTATTCCCCTTGAATGTAACACAAGTACTGTGGGTGTAAAGGGCTTCCACATCAGAGGCCACAATGCCTTCATGGTTCCCAGCTTTTATCACAACAATAACTGTGTGTAATGCACCCTTCTTCATGTACCTTCCGATACATCTTCCAGTGGTGTGTAACTGAAGTTTGCCACCTTTGACACATTGTGCTATCGCACAGCTTATTGGCCATGCCTAGGCATTCTTTCTGTGGAATATACATCACTGTCTGATGGTAGGGAACACCAATCCAGTTGTTACACCTGATGCATGTGTGGTACGTGTTCTGCTTATGCACACATTGCATACATAGGTGCTTGACAACATTAATGGCATGTATATCGCTCATGACAGTGTGGATTATGCCACACACACACACACACACACACATACATATATATATATATATATATATATATATATATATATATATATATATATATATGCCATGCATACAAGGCAACTAGCCTGTATTGCCCATACTGCCACATACAGGTATAGCAGTGTCCCTCCTAACATCTCCAGCAAATGGCACAGTGCCAGGACAGTGTGTGTGGTTACCCTCATACAGTATGGATGTATCATAATAGCTGTTCAAGTATGTGTGTGTGTGCAGACTCATCTCTTATCACTGCAAATCACTTATATTATGTCAGAGGCATGGAATTACTGGTGGTATTATTTTGATATTGTCCATGATTGTGGCTGGTTCTTGTAATATTTTCCATGAGCCTTTACCTATGCTCACCTTCCTCTAGACTTCTGCTGAGAGTGCACTCATATTCAGGCATATCAGTTTGCACAGTTTTGCAATATGCACCCTACCCCAATTGTGTGTCAGATCCCTGATAAATGTCCTCTGCATTATTCATGTAAGGATATGTAACTCACACATATATCCTCACCATTGTTATGACACGTTGTATGACAGTCACATAAAATACATTTTTACTGTAGAGTCCCTACTGTACCATATAGATATGAAATTGGTGTTGCTGCTACATCCATCTCCCATTGACATGCCCTCCTCTGCTGTACATTAGGTAGTTTCACCTGTCCTTTTTCCCTGTGTTCATTCCTACAGCCTACCTGTCCTTGGGGGAAGTGACCTCAGCACAAGAAGCTGTAGTAATTGGTTGTTTGGGACCATTCCTAGCTCTTTTGTAGTTCACTGTATAAAATCCACCTCTGGGCATTTTTTTCAGGCTATACTGCTCAGACAAGCTCCACGTGGGTTTACAGAGTGGTCCTAGCAGCAAGGAACTCAAAAAAGTGACTACCTTCTGGATTTAAGTATCTTTGCTTTTTTTTCACTGGAAATAGCTTCTGTAGCTTACTTTGAACTAGCCTGAACTGTTTTTTAACTGATTGCTGCATTTATTTTAAAATCTGCACTTAAAGTTACATTTAGTCGAATTTGATCGAAAGTTTGCTTGTTTGTTTGTTTAATTTAACTGTGGAGGCTGCCCACTAAAGTGTGCTAGCCTGTGTAACTAATTTATCACTGTCTTTGCATTTTCTGTGTGTTTCTACCAAAAAAAATAAAAAAACAAAAAAATAATCCTTGTTTTCCCGCCTTCTTCGACTAGCTTAGACCAGTTTACAGGCATTGCTGTATTCTGGGCTGTGGTGTAGTTCCTGTGTTGTCCATTACCTTACTTGGATAGAAGGAAGTTTCTTTGCTCACCAGTGGGAGTGGGGAGCCTTGAGCAGCCTACCTGTCCTTGGGGGAAGTGACCTCAGCACAAGAAGCTGTAGTAATTGGTTGTTTGGGACCATTCCTAGCTCTTTTGTAGTTCACTGTTTAAAATCCGTGTTTGCACAGCTTTACGCGGTTGTGCGCATAGCACAGCGCTGGTTAAACAAGGTTAAACTTGGTTAAACAAGGTTAAACTTTTTCTGGCTCCGCCAAGTCTGCTCTTCAAATTTTCGCTTAAGGAAGCTCTACTCTTAGTATAACCAGAATACTCACTGTATTATAAGCCTAGCACTTGTTCTCAATACTTCTCTACTAAGTAAGCACTCTCGTACCAAGTAAAGCACTACATCTACTTACCACCCCTGTGAATACCCACTTCCCTTAAAGGTATACCACTCCCTTATACTGTTCTAGCATGTCGAGTGGTAGATTACTGGCATCGTCTCCAGTTCAGCTGGTCAATCTGGGCATCTTGAGACAATGCTACAATTGTCTCATGTACACAGACAACCCTCTCCTCCTGCCAACAAACACAATTACATGTGAGAGATGCAACTATATAGCCAAACTGGAGGCTGAACTCTCTCAACTCAGGGCTGGCATGACCAGACAGGAGGAGATGGCAATCACACACACAACAATCCCAGTCCCACATAGACCTACCACAACTGCAAACCAAACACATAAAAACACAAAGACATACTCGGAGGCTCTAATAAAAAACTTACCAAAACAACAGAGGCTCCCAAAGCAGACATCCAAAATCCACCACCTCAAAACAAAACACATGCAACACATACTTCAATAAATCAGTGTGTCAACCAATCGCAGCCCTTAAGGCCAAACACCTTGCCTGATACACTAGTAATAGGTGACTCCATAGTCAAACACACTGATGTCCCACTGACCAGGCTGAACAAGGAGAAGGCGACTGTGAGCTGTCTATCGGGAGCTAGGATCCGCCACATAACACACGCACTCAGGTCACTCCAAAGCAAGTACAAATATGACTCCGTCATTGTCCATGCTGGTGTGAATGACCTGAGCCGTACCTCCCTGGACTACATGAAAAGAGACATAGAGGAGCTCTCCAATTATGTAGCCCAGGCTGGTATGACCCTGACCCTGAGCAGCATCTTGCCTTCACCAAGAATGATACCACAATACAAAAACAAGATGATCAGCTTTAACAATTGGCTCAAGTACTGGTGTCATTCTAAGGGGATCCAATGTCTGTCTGCCTGGGATGATATGTTGGACAAGCCACGCTGCTTCGCAAGGGATGGCTTACACCTGTCACCACTGGGCTTCTGGATATTGGCTAAGGCTCTTGCTACCCCCATAGTGCCTTTTTTAGGCAAGGCTCAAAAGACAAACCCACCTCCTTAGAAAACAAAAATGGAAAAAAACTAAGGGTAATGCTGCTCAACGCCAGAAGTCTAAATCTCAAGATGCAGGCACTTGATGCATTCCTCAGCATGGAGAACATCAACGTCTGTGCAGTAACTGAAACCTGGTTCAAGGCTCCCTGAGAGTACTCCAGCACTACCAGGCTATACCTTGTATCATGCTTTTCGGCCCCAAAACCCGGGCCGAACCACAAAGGGAGGGGGAGTGTCCATATTCATAAAGGACACCCACACCTCCAGGTTAGTAGCAACACATGAAGCATCAGAGACCATACAGGTGCAACTAACCATAGACAAAACTGCTATACAACTGGTAGCATGTTACAGACCACCCTCCCAATCTCAAGAACCCCACTCAGCCTTCCTGAAGACATTGGAGGATATGAATGTATCACAAAATACCGTCATACTGGGAGACTTCAACTACCCAAACATAGATTGGGTACATTATTCTAGCCCTAATACCCTAGCCCAAAGGTTCCTGGAATTCATAAATTCAAATGCACTGGAACAACTAGTCACCTCTCCCACTAGGGGAGATAATATACTAGACCTGATCATCACAAACATGGGGACAAAATGCTCCACACCAGAAGTATACCCCTCACTAGTGAGATCTGACCACAAACTAATCACCCTGGATATACATATCCCACCTCCACCTCTAGCACAAAAAAACACAGTGAAAAACTTCTCAAAAGCAGACTTCACTCTTCTTAAGACTGAGATGGTATCCTTTAAGCCCACTGTGCCAGTGGATACCACATCCCACAATGCCGAATCCTTCACAAATGCTTTCTATGGACATCTCCAAGAATGCATGGATCATGCAATCCCAAACAAATCCAAGTCCCTCTCCACCAAATGTAAGTGTCCTGTCTGGTGGACCTCAGTCATAAACAAATTGTATAACAAAAGAAGGAAGCTACTGCACGTCAGAGCGAAATCCCATGAAGGGAAGACATCT
The DNA here is from genome assembly GCF_019279795.1 of Protopterus annectens. Taxonomy (NCBI): domain Eukaryota; kingdom Metazoa; phylum Chordata; order Ceratodontiformes; family Protopteridae; genus Protopterus; species Protopterus annectens. Next base: position 216,201,398 of record NC_056735.1, read on the forward strand.
CTGATCAACATTAGCAGAAAACTACGTTCTCTCATAAAAACATCCAAGGCAAACTTTGAGAGAAAAATCGCTAAGTACACTAAAGATAACCACGAAGCCTTCTTCAGCTATGTTAGAAACCTGGGCGGAAACCCTCAGATATGCTCAGAATTGGTTCACAACAACAAAAAATACACTGAACCCACAGATATTGCTAACATTCTGGCTGATAGGTTCAGTGCAAATTTCTCGCCTCCTTCACCCCCAAAAGAAGAAATACTTATCCCAGCTGAATGTAATCTCCCTGTCATCTCAGATGTCCAAGTGAGAACCGCCCTAAACAAAGCAAAAAACACAGCATCAATGGGACCTGACGGTATCCCGGGGTGCGTGTTACGTGAACTCCAAGGGGAGCTAAACCCACACATAAAAATGCTATTTAACCTTAGCCTTACTTCAGGATATGTACCTGAACACTGGCGTACAGCAACAGTGGTCCCACTCCACAAGGGGGGTACCTCTACAGACCCTGGAAACTACCGCCCCATAAGCTTGACTAGCCTGGTCTGCAAAGCTATGGAAAGAATCATTATGGAACTCATAAACAGAGACATAGGGGACCTACAGACGCTTGACCCCACTCACTTCGGCTTTGTAAAGGGCAGATCCTGCCTTTTAAACCTGGTTGACTTTTTCGAAACAGTCACTAGAGCCATTGATGAGGGCAAAGCAGTCCATACAGCATACCTGGACTTGGCTAAGGCCTTCAACACAATACCCCACTCAGGCATCATAGATAAGCTAAACAGCTTAAAAGTAAACCCTTATGTCACTAGATGGGTTGCAAACTGGCTAAAGGACAGAACCCATAAAGTTAAAATCGCTGGAGCAATGTCAGACTCAAAGCCAGTCACAAGTGGTGTCCCACAGGGATCTGTCGTGGGACACCTCTTGTTCGGCATTTATTTCTCAGATGTTAAAGCAAACATGGGAGGGCTGTGGCTGACAAAGTTCGCAGATGATTGCAAACTAGGTGCCATAGTCGATACACCAGCAGATACACACATCCTACAAAAAGGCCTCACTGAAACGGACAACTGGTGCCGTAGTCACGGCCTTAAACTAAATGCCAAAAAATGTATAGTTATCCCTTTTGGAAAAAACAAAGTACCCACAAATTATCACATAGACAGCAACCCACTGAGTATGGAAAAAGTAATCAGAGACCTAGGGACCCAAGTAGACAGTGACCTCTCATTTGACACACACGTTGCCAAAGTGGTTAGAAAAACATTCTACATTGCACACCTCATCATGAAGGGTTTCACATCCAGATCCAAAATTGTACCCCTATATTCCTCCCTCATCAGACCCATGATTGAGTACAATGCCCCATTTGGTATGTACCTCACCCGGCACTTGCAACAGCTGGAGAGACCACAAAAGTACCTCACCAAAAGGATCAAGGGTCTCCAACATATGTCTTATTCTGCCAGACTAAAGAAACTTCAGCTCTATTCAGTAGCATACCGCCTGCTCAGAGGTGATCTCTGCCTGACATACAAGGCCATGTCCAATCAGGATCTGATGGACATGCTCCAAATCAAAAAATCCAAATCCATCAGGACCACGAGAGCTAAAGACTTAAACCTCGGCACAAGTATGAATAGGACATGCTGGAGGGATAGATTCATAACCCAGAGGCTTCCCATGCTTTGGAACAGGATCCCAGTTCGTATTAGGCAGAGCCCCTCACTGAATCTCTTCAAGAGAAATCTTGATGAGTGGATGGGAGATCGTAAGTTTACCCCAGGGGTCACATCTGTGTCACTGCTAGACAGAGGCACAGTAAACTAATTCTATTATATAAGGGGACCTTCACTGTGTCACTACTAGCCAGAGGGCACAGTATTCTAGATTTTATCTGTACATTTTTGTACCATTTCATGGGGTGGCAAAAGCCACATCACTATGGCTAGGCTTACAAATGCCCCAGGGCAAATAGCCTAGTACTATACTATGAAACTATGAAACTACAGTTCATGTGTGTGTCCCTATCCAATACACATTCTTTCCCTGAGTGTTCTTTTCCATGGAAGGCCACATCCCGTTACAGATCATTTACACAACTTTAGTACATAGTGCCAGGAATGGGATACCACAATACTTTGCAATGTAGGTACATTGTCCTGCACTGTGTTTGGATCATATACTTCACAGTCATACCTCTCAACTGTTCAGATATTCCCAGGATGTCCAGAAGTTTTCTCTATCAAATTTGTGGCTTTCTGTTCTTATCACTGGGACGATCTCAGGACTGATGTGAGTCAGTATTGTATATATTTGAGGTCATACCTCTCAACTGTCCTGATTTGTCCAGAATGTCCTTTTTTATCTCATATTTATTCTCTTCTCCTAATAACGTATTGGTTTTCTGGCAAAGCATTGTCGTGTTATTGTAGACTGAAGCCACCAACTTATGACAGACATTTGAGTTTCAAACTTCATGGTCTTCTGACAGTTCATTCTACTATACAACCTATTATTTCTTCAACTTTCTAAGTTTGTAAGACCAGTATTAAAAATCTGTCCCTAGTTTTGTGCCTTTGTCCCCGTATAATTTGGGCTTTGTCCAGATTTCTCTCTCTAAGAGGTTGAGAGAGTTTCCTTCTAACACATTTCTATGCAGACATCTAAGTTGCATATGTCTCTATTTCTGGTTATTTGTCCCCGCATTATGTTGTTCTTAGTGCACATGTGTTGCAGTAACAGATTGACAGCTATCTATGAAGTCCTGGTGATCATTTTGGCATTCTATGTAAATCTGCGGACCTTAACTGCTCTACTTTACACAGAGTTGATATCAGCATTCGCTAATATGGTTTCCTGCCTGCAAAACTGTTGCCAGCCACAAAACCTAGCTTTGATGTGCATCATGCAATTTATATGTGTTGCACGCTACTGTTCACCTAATACACTGTGCAACCATGTAAACTCCATGTAGACTTTGCACAGAGCCTACTCGGAGTTTGTCAAATCCCAGGGATTGTTTTTATTCTTGTGGCCCAGGTCTTCATGGGTAAAAAAAGAAACATGAAAGATCAATTCATTTGGTAGGTCAACAAAGAATAAAACTGATTTTGCAATTATGTGCAAATTCCAACGATAATAAAATGATTCATCTGCATTGCTCCCAAATGACTAAATACAGATGTGTACTTAGCAGGCACATTTTTTTCTAACAGTTCCAAAGAGAAAATAAATAAATAAAAATGACACATAATGCTGAAGAACTGTTGGAATACATCAATTTTGCCTCTGCAGAGCTATAAAAAACTAATTTCCCAAAATGATAAACAACCTCATTTGCATTCTGTGCAACTAGTAACAAGTAAATGCTGATTGCCTGGAAATAATCTTGTCTATTTATTTAGGGAAAGAAAGAATGAAAGAGAATAGAAGGAAGGATAGCAGCTTGCATAATCATGATACCAGAAGTAATATTTTCTACTGGCCTGCAGTGAAGAGAGCAGATATCATGTTATGCAAAGGAACAGTGTCAGCACTTGTGATGCAAATTAATATGGTCATTAGTATTTTGTGATAGAGTGGCCATTTTTACTCTTTTGAAAGACCACACTCACTGCTAATTCACAGGAATAATGACATTTATTTACATTCAGTGCATTTACTGTGATGCTTATGAAATCATAGTCAAATATGAGAAAACTAAAATGATAATGACAGCCTCTCATGCAAAGAATACCTGTGTTACCTGGCACAAAACTAGCAGAATAGCTGTTTTTGTAAGAGGATGCTTTGACCTGAACTATTATCTCTGCACAATTTTGCAATTGCAACATTTTTTTCTGCTTGCAGACATGGGAAAGTATAAACTTTTCAGTAACAATATTTAAACTTTCTTTCCAGACAAAATAATCCATAATCAGATGGATTAAAACCTGAGTTTGCATTTGCGCTTGTTCATACATACAAAGAGAAACAGTAGCACCTTCACTGATTGTTTAAAGAAAACGTGTAGTATACTTGACTTCCTAATTAATTATCGATTGACAACAAATTCAAGCTGCAAACCATTGTAATGATGACTTTAACATTCTGTTTTTGCTTCATGAAAAAATATTCTGCAATGAGTATTGCAAGGGGCTGTGAACATCCCAAGTTATATATGCCAGCATCTGGTTGCACAACACTAGGAAAACAGAAAAAAAATAGAGTATGAAAAATTTACATCTCAAATAGCATTAAGCATGATTTAGCCACCCCCCGCGACAACACTGTTCAACCTCAGCCTACATATAGGTTTTGTACCAAATGAATGGAGGATAGCTACAGTCATTTCCTTGCATAAGGGAGGACCTTCAAAGACCTGGGCAGCTACAGACCCATATGTCTGACCAGCCTCATATGCAAAGCCATGTAAACTATTCAATCAGGACATAAGGAATCTCCAAACACTGAATCCATCTCAGTTTGAATTCTTCAAGGGCAGGTTATGCATAGTTGGCCTAGTGGACTTTTTCTGAAAATGTTTCTGAAAATGCTCAGAAAAAGGCAAATGAATAATCAATATAACACAGAGCCATGCAGGTCACTTGAGTGACCTGTATGCCTCTGTGTTATATTGATTATTCATTTTTTTGAAAAAGTTAGTAAGCAATGGATAAAGGTAAAATGATAAACACTGGTACATGCTGTGTACCTCAACCTAGCCAAAGCTTGTGATACAATCGAATACATAGGCATAGTATAAAGCTAAATAAGCTTGGAATGAACCCCCTGCATCACCTGTTGGATTGCTCCCAGATAGAATCAAAATCTGGAGACACTATCTCTTCAAACAGACAAGTTACCAGAAGAGTCTCAGCATTCATTGCTGAGACTTTTCCTGTTTGGCATCTACTTCTCTGAAGTAAAAACCATACTTAAGCACTCTGACTGATTATGTTTGCAGAATAATGCAAGCTAGGAGCAGTCACTGAATCCCCAAATGATTTAGCCATCCTGCAGGAAGCTTTTATCCCAAATAATTAACTTATGCCAAAATCATAGACTGAAAATAAATGCCAAAAAAAATATTATTATATGCTTTGGGAAGTCATCTACCCCAGGGAGCTACCACATTGACAATAAGCCCTTAGGAGTTGACCAGTTGTTCAGTATTTGGGAACTTATGTGGACAGAGACATAGCATTCAATGAATATGTGTCCATTGTTATAAGAAATTCCTTCTATATTTTGTAGCTTATAAACAAAGGGATTGTGCTAAATCTGGGGATGTCATTGTTCCCCTTTACTCACCGCTCATTAGAAAAGTCATTGAGTATAATGCCCCCTTTGGCATATATATTTCCAGACATATGCAACAAATGGGACATTTACAGAGGTACCTTACTAAAAAGATATCAGACCTAAACAATATGTCATACATGGACTAGCTCAAAGCCCTGCTACTATACTTGGTATCCTACAGACTACTAAGAGGTGGCCTATTTTGGCATATAAGGCATCCTCTGACCCAATATTGATGGACCTACCAAACATAAGCAAGTCAAATGCCATCAGAAATACTCAGTCTAGGGATCTAATCCTCTTCTGCATCATCAACAGAACACTTTTGAGAGACAAGTATGTCTCACAGAGGATACCACTGCTCTAAAACAGACTCCCTATCTATGTAATTCAAAACTCATCCCTGTCCATATTCAAGCACAACTGGGATCTATGCATGGATAATAGAAAATTTACTCCAGTATTGCTTCCTATACTACTAATGGACAGAAGCAGCTCCTAAATGTTTTATCCTATGCGTGGGTCCTCTCAACTTATTTGCAGTATGATCCCAGTTATTCTCAGTAGGGGTAAGATATAATTATTGACTATGGGATGGATAAGGTCAGTCTTACACCAAACAGGATAAGTTAGTTAATTCAAGCACAAAAAAAGAAACTGGCTTGGCTTAAAATGGCCTTGATATATATATATATATATATATATATATATATATATATATATATGTGTGTGTGTGTGTGTGTGTCTATATATATATATATATATATATATATATATATATATATATATATGTGTGTGTGTGTGTGTGTGTGTGAGTGACACCAACAAAAGAACACACCTACTGACAAAATAGGTGATGCTAAAATAGATCCAGTCCTATCTGTATTAGTGGTGGAAAATGAAGCCTTGTCCGAAGACAGTAAAGCAGATAAGGCTCCATCTATCACAGACACCAGTCACAGTTTAAGTACACTGGGGATAATCTGGAAAAATGCTCATCTTGTGCTATTGTGATTCAGGCGGACCTGGAGCAAGGGAACCTATGACCAAAGCTTAAGAAACTCAACAGCATAATTAAAGAGTCAGACAGCGGTTGGCTTTGCCAAAGCATTGACTATTCCTGAAAGCTAGACCCCCATTGTAAAGTGTGGAAAGCAATCACACTGCTCTTTTATCAAATAAATGACATTCAGGACCTGATATTCAACAAATGGATGTTTCCTCTAGATACGTGGGAGAATCTAGCTTGAATAAACATCATGCAGCGATGGAAATGACAATAAAATAAAAGCTCTGGCTCTACAGGAACCAACTTCTGTTCATAACAGTGACAAGCAAAGTCCACAGGTCCATACAAGGCTATTCGTCCAGTACACCATTTGTAGCCTAATTGCACAATTCCACAGTGAAATTACTAACACATGGAATATTGTCATACCTCGTAAAACAAAAGCATTTGTACATAGTTTCAACCTTTTTCCACAAGGGTTTGTCATGCAAGACTGGAATGGGGGGGGGGGGCTATACTTACAGATACCCATTCAGTCATTCATATTTCTTTAAAAGGTTCAGAAAGCTACACTGCCTTACATCTAGGGTCTTGTCCATAAAAGAGATATTCTCTGTGATAGGTATATCCTATTTATATTATTGTGGAAGTTTGGAGCTCTTGAGTGGGTGTCTAGGGTGTTTATAGCTCTGCAAATGTGTAAAGGGTTTCATAGGACAGGATCTTTCAATGTGCTAAAATGGAGACTTAGAATAACAGCTAAGAGTCCCATTTGCACAGAGCCATACTTTTTAACCTTCTGATGTTAAAATTCTGAACAAGGGCCCTTGAAATGGAGGTACACCCAACCGGAATCTGGCTATCTAATTACCATGAAATTTACATAATAAATAGCGAAACTCTTCTTACTTCCACTAGGATGGTGAGATACAATGCTTTGAAAAACACAAGCTGAAATAAAAATGTGAGTGACACAGTTATGCAAAACAACCAAATAGGGCACTGAAAAGGAATAAAGGGACAAGCAGTGAAAATAAAAAAGAATTATGACACAACTGAGATTCTTTTAAAATATTATATTCTGTGGTAAAGATGCACCCTTTCTCCATTTTGAGTTGTGTTATATACTTTTGCAGTACAAATAATAACTAAACAAAAGCAGGGCTGTCACCGATCCTTATTTTTTGCTAGGCAACGCATGGGGAAAATTATAGTTTGCAATGTAAAAACTTCTTTCAACTGCTCCCATTAGGAGTCGCCACAGCAGATCAACTGTTTCCATTTCTTTCTGTCCCCTGCATCTAGCTCAGTCACACCAACCACCTGCATGTCCTCTCTCACCACATCCATAAACCTTATCTTAGGTCTCCCTCTTTTCCTGTTACCTGGCAGCTTCATCCTTAGCATCTTTTTCCCAATATGCTCTGCATCCCTCCAAACCAACGTAATCTTGCCTCTCTGGCTTTGTCTCCAAACCTTCCAATCTGGGCTGCCCCTCTAATATACTTATTCCTAATCCTGCCCATCCTCGTCACACCCAGTGCAAATCTTAACATCTTCAACTCTGCCACGTCAAGTTCTGACTCCTGCCTTTTTGTCAATGCCACTGTCTCTAACCCATATAACATAGCTGGTCTCACTACCCTCTTGCAGACCTTCCCTTTCACTCTTACTGGTACTCGTCTGTCACAAATCACTCCCGACACTCTTCTCCACCCATTCCATCCTGCCTGTACTCTCTTCTTCACCTCTCTTCCACACTCACCATTACCCTGAAATGTTGATCCCAAGGACTTAAACTCATCCACTTTCCCCACCTCTACTCCCTGCATCCTCACCATTCCTCTACCCTTCCTCTCATTCGCACACATATATTCTGTCTTAGTCCTGCTGACCTTCATTCCTCTTCTCTCCAGAGCATATCTCCACCTCCCCAGGGTCTCTTCCACCTGTTCCCTACTCTCACTACAGATCACAATGTCATCTGCAAACATCATAGTCCACTGGGACTCCTGTCTGATCTAGTCTATCAACCTGTCCATCACCATTGCAAATAAGAAAGGGCTCAGAGCTGATCCTTGATGTAATCCCACCTCCACCTTAAACGCATCCGTCATTCCCACTGCAGACCTCACCACTGTCACACTACCCTCGTACATATCCTGTACCACTCTTACATACTTCTATGACACTCCCAACTTCCTCATACAATACCACAACTCCTGTCTAGGCACCCTGTCATATGCTTTCTCTAAATCCACAAAGACACAATGTAACTCCTTCTGACCTTCTCTGTACTTCTCCATCAACACTCTCAGAGCAAACATCGCATCTGTAGTGCTCTTTCCTGGCATGATCAGTAATCATCATCTCCCTTCTTAACCTAGCTTCCACTACTCTTTCCCATAACTTCATGCTGTGACTGATCAGTTTAATCCCTTTGTAGTTAGTACAGCTCTGCACATCACCCTTATTCTTAAAAATCGGTACCAACACACTTTTTCTCCATTCATCAGGAATCATCTCACTTTCCAAGATTTCATTAAACAATCTAGTTAGAAACTCCACTGCCATTTCACCTAAACACCTCCATGCTTCCACAGGTATGTCATCTGGACCAACAGCCTTTCTCTAGTTCATCCTCTTCATATCTATCGTTACTTCCTCCTTGCTAATCCACTGCACTTCATGATTCACTATCTGCACATCATCCAACCTTCTCTCTCTTTCATACTCTTCATTCATCAACCCCTCAAAGTGCACTTTCCATCTGCTCAACACGCTCTCCTCACTTGTGAGCATGTTTCCCTCATTATCCTTTATCACCCTTACCTGCTGCACATCTTTACTAGCTCGGTCCCTCTGTCTAGCCAATCGGTACAGGCCTTTTCTCCCTCCTTAGTGTCCAACCTTTTATACAACTCTTCATATGCCTTATCCTTAGCCTTCACCACCTATCTCTTTGCCATACACCTCATCTCCTTATACTCTTGTCTACTTTCTTCATCTCTTTGACAATCCCACTTCTTCTTCGCCAACCTGTTTCTCTGTATACTCTCCTGTACTTCTTTATTCCACCACCAGATCTCCTTGTCCTCTTTCCTCTTTCCAGATGTCACACCAAGCACCTTTCTAGCCATCTCTCTTACTAGCTCTGCTGTAGTTACCCAGCTATTTGGTAACTCTTCACTGCCACCCAGTGCCTGTCTTAACTCTTCCCTGAACATCACCTCACAATTACCCTTTTTCAATTTTCACCATTTGATCCTTGGTGCTGCCCTCACATTCATCCTCCTCTTCTTGATCACCAATGTCATCCTGCAAACCACCATCCTATGCTGCCTAACTACACTTTCCCCTGCCACCACTGTACAGTCTCCAATCTCCTTCAAACTGGCCCTCCTACATAAGATATAATCCACCTGTGTGCATCTTCCTCCACTCTTGTATGTCACCCTATGCTTCTCCCTCTTGTTAAAATATGTATTCATCACAGCCATGTCCATCCTTTTCGCAAAATCCACTACCGTCTGACCTTCTGCATTCCTTTGCTTAACACCATACCTACCCATCACTTCCTCATCCCCTCTGTTCCCTTCACCAACATGCCCATTGAAATCTGTAATATAACTATACTTTTACTGAATTAGCTAAGTGCTTTAATGAAGATGCATTATTTTTGTAATCAGGTTGTTGGCATATACTTTTTAGTCTAGCTGTCAAAAATATGGAAAGACTATGACTGCTTTCAGAAATATTTTTAATGTTCTCAATGCAAACATTTGTTCTGATATCAAATATAATTTGATTTTTTTTCTATTTGCCTGTTAAAATAAAGCAAGCTAAGGTAAAAAAAATAAAATAAATAAAAGAGCTAAATGTTATATTGCACCCAGTTACATTTTTCAAAACGCATGCACACTTGTCTTTCAAGTAGAGCCAAGTACCATAATCGCTGTGCTGAATGAATGATTGCTGTAACCGACCACATGGCATAAAACTTGTATGTATATCAATGGTCAAAGTTTGCAGTATGTTACTTTTGACACAGAGCTGAGTCTCCTACTATGAACCCGATATGCTGGTTGCTAGAGAAACGTAACTAAGATTTGCCATACTAACCAGTAAAATGCTGCCTCCGGGATTCAATTTATTAAGATAAATCAGACATCATAAAAAGACAGGTAATACTGACATCATTAACAACGACTCCATAAAGGACACTCACTTGCCAGTTCAGCTTGGGTATGGGCCATTTGCTTGAAGGCACCTGCCATGGGTAGAAAAGTATTGAAATATTATTATGTAAAGTTAAGACCAAACTTTTCCTTTGTCAGGGTTTCATCCCAGAATTTCCCCATACCGAGTGTACAGACTCCTAAATCCTTTGTGCTTATTATAATCCAAGCTGTTGTCACTTCTCCTCTGGGTAGGGAATTAAAACCTCATGCAATAGTTTAATTTGTTTATACGTATATGCCATCAATCCTTCTCTTCCTAATAAAAAAACTGTCCTTATAAAAAGAATGTTATGCAAATTCTGTAACTCTTTAAGCTGTATAATTTTTAAAAGTTGATTTTTACAACTGCAGTATTATACCTACAGTTATATAATGGATGCAGGTGTAAAGCAGCTATAATGTGTCAGTTATGAAAACAAACTTGTCAACTTAGCAAACAGATCACAGTAAAAGTAGTAGCAAACTACATTTTTCAGCACTTTTTTTTTTTTTTTTAAAAGGCCATCTAAATTGTAATTGTGAGTGAAGCAGCAATAAAATACCACAGCTGCTGACATCACTGTTACCTGTGAATTCAGACAGGTGTTGCTGACATCACTGGTACCTGTGAATTCAGACAGGTGCTGCTGACATCACTGTTACCTGTGAATTCAGACTAGTGCTGACATCACTATTACCTGTGAATTCAGACAGGTATTGCTGACATCACTATTATCTGTGAATTCAGATGGGTGTTGTCATCACTATTACCTGTCAATTGAGACAGGTGTTGCTGACATCACTGCTACCTGTGAATTCAGACAGGTGCTGCTGACATCACTATTACCTGTGAATTCAGACTAGTGCTGACATCACTGCTACCTGTGAATTCAGACAGGTGCTGCTGACATCACTATTATCTGTGAATTCAGACGGGTGTTGTCATCACTATTACCTGTCAATTGAGACAGGTGTTGCTGACATCACTGCTACCTGTGAATTCAGACAGGTGCTGCTGACATCACTATTACCTGTGAATTCAAACTAGTGCTAACATCACTGCTACCTGTCAATTGAGACAGGTGTTGCTGACATCACTGCTACCTGTGAATTCAGACAGGTGCTGCTGACATCACTATTACCTGTGAATTCAGACTAGTGCTGACATCACTGTTACCTTTGAATTCAGACAGGTGCTGTACATTAAAATAAGCCATAGAACCCTTTATCAAGAGTAAATCATCCCTGGGGTTCAGTAAACTTCGTGTAGGCTTCACACGAGTGTTTGTGAGATGATGCACGGTGAGCAGTAGTGCTAATTACATATTCATACTACTCACTGCTTTTAAAAGTAAACAAGTGCAGTTTCTTGGCTGACAACAGTGTTGCCAGCCAGGAAACCATATAAAGCAATGCAGTTAGGAAATCTGGTTACCTCAGAGCAAGTGGGCTTGTGTGAAATGCCTGATTACCAGGGCTTAACATATATTTATGTATATGGTCCAAACAGAGTACAGGACAGTGTATACAGTGCAGAGCACTGTGAAATCCTATTCCAGGCATTCTGTACCAAAGTTGTGTCAATGCTCTATAAGGATACATGGATGGCCATGTAAAGGAAGTGTGTGTATTGAATAGAGACACACAGATGAATTGTAGGAATAAACACAGGGAAAGAGGACAGGTGAAACTTCCCTAATGTACAGCAGATGAGGGCATGCCAGTGGAAGACAGTTGTAGCGGGAACACCAATCACATATCAATATGAAATAGTATGAACTGCACAGTGAAAATGTGTCACATGTGACTGTCACACAAGGTGACATAACAATGAAAAAGATGTCTTTGTGAGATAAGCATCCTTACATGAACAATGCAGAGGACATCTATCAAAGATGTTATACATGATCATAGTAGAGTGCGTGCTGTGAACTGATTTTGCTGAATATGATTGCAATCTCAGCACAGGTGTCCAACAAGTGGGACACAGTTACAAGCTCATGGACAATAGTAAAAGAAGTACACACAATCATAGACAATATCAGAATAATACCACCAGTAATCCCATGTCTCTGACATAACATATGTGATTTTGAGTGTTCAGAGATTATTCTGCACAAACACAATAGCACAACTATTATGACATGTCTGCAGTCTATGAGAGTAATCAAGCACACCATCCTGACATTGTAGTATCTGCCCAACATGTTAGGCAGGACACTGCTATACCTTGTATGTGACATTCATACCACTCAACTGTCCAGAGTTTTGCAGACTGTCTCGATTTTTGCCTCATGTTTTTGGTCTATTCCGCATATAATTTGTGATTCTCCAGGCATTGTCTGACAAATCACTGGGATGATCTGAGGATTGAAGTTTCTAAATAATGATACATCTTTGACTTTCAGACTTCAAATCTTTCAGAAAATACAAGCTAACGCAAAGCCTATTATTCTAGAACCTTTCTAAGTTTATAGGAGTAGTATTTAAAACCTGTCCTATTTTTGAGCTTTTGCCCCCCCCCCCCCTGTTTTGTCAGGCTTTGTCCAGATTTCTTGCACTAAGAGGTTGAGAGGTATGGTGACATTATAATCAATACAGGCTAGTTGACTGGTGTGCATGGTATATACGTACATATATGTATATATATATATATATATATATATATATATATATATATATATATATATATATATATATATTATCAAATATATATGTACTGTGTGCATCACCACACCAGGTATCACACATGCATCTGGTTTAACACCTTGATGGAGGTTCTGCACCATCAGACAGCAATGTTTATGCTAGAAAATGCTAGAAAAAGAATACCTATGTATGGCCAATAAGATGTGTGACAACTCACTGTAGCAAAGGCAGTACACTTCAGTTGCACATCACTGGAAGATGTGTAGTGAGGTACGTGAAGAAGGGTGCATTGTACCCAGTTATTGGTATGATGAAGGCTGGGAACTGTGGAGGTATTATGACCTTTAATGTGGATATCCTTCTCATACTTAGTAGTTGTGTTACATACAAGGGAATAGTCAGCACTATAGAAACATGTTGGTAGACATTCCATATACCATCTACCCCGGGACACAGACCATATACCTATTGGTCTGATTATAGGGTGTGATGTCTACATTATCCATGGGTTGTGCATTTGTTTTCATGGCATAAATCTCCCCATGTTTTTGTTTCATCTCATGTATTGTCATGGCTGTGGCAGCAAACTTTAGTGTGTGAAACATAAGCTATGTTAGCTGCCAGAAAAAGAAGCTTCTAGGTTCTTGAAGAAAATTTTATTATCTGAAAATAAATAGAATGGTAATTGCTTTCATTCATCTAACAATAATGAACTTCTTCAGAAAAAATTGAACACAAACAGGATTTAAATAAGGCCCAAAGCAGTCATCTGATTAAAGGATGATGTCATTAAACCCTCCCATTTACATTTCGTAAAGCGCAAAAGTGCTATTTAACATGCCAATCAAACTGTGTAAACACAGTAATCTAAACATGTATTAAAAATTAATTCACTAAAACCTTAAAATGTACTGAAAAAAGTGAATGAACATCTTAAAAACAATACAACAAAAGACAGAAAAATTAAAAAAAATTAAAGTACAAATTTTCATTAAGATGTTAACATGTACACAAACCTATATGGAAATGTTAATAATAATACTTTATCTAGTTAAGTCTTTATGTTTTAAAATACAACTGATCAAGTAATAGTCATTGGGCGGCCATGGTGGTGCAGCGGTTAGCATTGCCACCTCATAGCAAGAGGTTCTCCAGTTTGATTCTCGGCTGGGGTGCCTTCTGTGCGGAGTCTGCATGTCTTCTCTGTGGTTGCATGGGTTTCTCCGGGTGCTTCGGTTTCCTCCCACATCCCAAAGACATGCAGTAGGTGGATTGGACACTCTAAATTGGCCCTAGCTGTGAGTGTGCGTGCGTGTGTGTGTGCCTTCTGTGGAAGGTTGGGCACCGGGCTGGCAACTCAACACCGTAAAACTCCACTGCCAATCATGAGCAGACAGATGATCCACTGTGGTAACCCCTAACCGGGAAAAGCCGAAAGAAGAAGAAGAATCAAGTAATAGTCATTCAAGCCACGCCAGTTGCAAACATTCAAAGGTAGTTGCCAAAATAATTATTTTTCCTCTAACACCAATGTCCAGGGACCCCCTCTCATGCTAATGTTGACCAGAAGAAGTATTTGAAATGGTGGTTAGGGTACATGTGAACATGTTTTGCTAATGCATTACTCAAATGTATTCATTTTATATGATATTCGTGTTTGTAAATCTGATCCCGTAATCTACGTTTCTATTTGCCTATATAAAAACATGGGCAGGACTGGCATAATCCTACATATACAACTCCTTTGGATTCACAGTTGTATCAACCCTTTATAATACTCCTTACTGCAGACGCTGAAAAAATCACCAGATGTCAACCCCTGTACTAGTGCATAACCTGCATCCCTCAGTAAATGACACTGTGGGATATCCTACCTAGTGAACATCTGATGCAGTTGGGAGGTGTGCCAGATGACTCACTTGCCATTACACATGACTTGGCAGTTAATAGATTGGAACCCCTTTCTATTTATGTAGAGTCTTTCCTGTTCCCGAGGTAGTTCCTTAATTTCTATATGTGTACAATCTATTTCACTCAGTACTTCAGGGTAGTGTGCTACAGGGTAGACCCCCTGAATATTTGTGGCCCTGCCCTCAGGATTACATGGAAAATATATGCAGTCACTGGCATGTTGAAGCATAGCATTCAGGAACTAATGAAGGATTGTGGATGGTGATGCCTTTGACACCCCCAGTACATCCCTTATTATTAGTCTCTGAAAGGTCCCTGTAGCTAAAATTCTAAGTGCTGCACATACCTTTGTCTTTACTGGTATGGGTTCCCCCTTGGTTTGCCCTGGGTCTGAGTTGAGGATGACAGAGGATGCAGAGTTCATGTAGGGTGTCTCTATCTACCCTATAGCACTCTACAATTTCTATATCATGCAGATTGTGAAGAGTTAACTGGAGTCTGAAAACTCTTCTCCATCTTGGGAGTGGTCTATTAGCAACAGCAGCATAGGCTTCAGCCTGTTGCACATACACATGTAGTAAAGCAATAGCAGCCCCCTAACATTCTTTCTGTGTAGACTCCTTTCATTACTGTATTCTAACAGGTTTTGGATTTCGCAGGGAAAACCAGCACTGAATCTACACAGTTGCTTTATAGCTTGTTGAATAGCTCCTCCATCTTGGGTTGGTTGATTACCATACAGTTCAGCTGCTTATGCTGTAAGCATGCTTCTCTACACACTGAATCCAAAACAGCACACTACCGTTTGTGTGGAGCAAAGCATTGCGCACATGGTGTAAATGAACTGTGAAGGGTTTATTGAACCTGGCCATGTATTTATTGTTATTTTATTTTGTATTTGTTGACCAGGATAGTCAGACTGGGAAGAATTCTTTTTTAGAGGAGGACCAGAGGTCAAACCTCTACAAAAGTACTGTAATACTTATGAAAAATTCAGTAGTACAATAATGAACAAGGATTAAAAATTACTCATACAAACAATAGATTAGACAAAAAAGAACTTAATACATTTCAGTATATGAAGGCAACAAAAATTAATCAAAACTACATCAGCTGAGACCGAAAGATATAATAAGCAACTCACTGATTTTATTCTTCTTCTTTTTATATGTGGGTAAAATCTGGGTCTATATTATGTTGCCAAAATGGCAAAACAGTGAATGCCATTTCAGTGCCACATAAACAAGGAAATACCACTAATGCGAACTGCCAGGTCACTCATTTTTTTCCTAGGGAAAAACATCAGTAGACCAACCAGACTTGAAACACCATCTAAATCATTACAAAGTGTGGGGCTTCACCCCCCCACACCTCCTGATATAGGGGCTGTGCCCCCCACCCCCCATAACTAAATATACCAACTCCAAGATCACAATACAGTGGGGTAAAGGGCAATTTCACAGTGATGGCCAAATTATTTTTTTCCCTTCGAAAGAAAATCTGTGACCTGGCCATTCGTGTTAGTGATATTTCACTTTTTATGTGTTGCTGAAATGGCATTCGCTGTTTTGCCATTTTGGCAACATAATATAAACCCATAAAATCTAATTCTGCCCAATAGAGGTGGCTGTATTATCTGTACACATAACCTTTAATAACCAGCTCTAAGATAATTAAATCCTGTGACAAATCATATACATTTTGCCCAGATACCGATTCAGTCTTTCTCTTCTGACCAAACTAGAGTAGACTTGTTCATATCTGAAGTTTAAGAATACACTTTCACTATTAGTATCTATTACAGTTAAAATTAAGAACATCAACACTTTTATCTTTAAAATTATATCCTATAATTATTTTAAAGAATATTCATTTTCCAATACAGACATTTAGAGAAAGAACTGAATTTTTTCTAGATGAATCAAAAGTTGCACAAATGTTTGGATTTGATTTGACTAGATATAACTAGAGGATACAGGACAGTTTTGATTTTATTTGACTAGAGGATACACAATTACTCAACCCCCCTGCCTCCATTCCACATACATCATCACCATTATTGACATCAATGTGCTTGAGTGTTGATATCATAATAATCCCTTTCCTCATATATATAACAAATCCTCAATAAAGTTAAAGTAATCATACAACAAAAAGGGGCAGGTTGCTTACATGCACAAATTGGGTGATATTGGTGACTGTGCTTGTAAGGCATTAATTGTGTAACATAAATGATTGTTATTATGCAGTGAGGCAAGGTGGGCCCTTGCCTATGGAACAGTACTTAAATGATACATAACCCAGCAAGCACTGTACAGATTACATGGATTAAGTAAATTGCGCCAAAGAACAGTACATCCAAGCAGGAGGAGACCCTGCTTACGGTACACTAATCACTTCTTCAGACAACAGTGATAGTAAATTGGGGAGGGGGAGGCACTGACTGTATCCCATCAGTTCCAAAAGGACTGGGATACTAAGCTGACACTGACCCTAACTTCATCTGAATCTCTATTTTTCTTTGTCTTCCCTCTACCTTGTCTGTCTAATCTAAAGTAAAACATCTATTTATAATATTTTCACTTAGCATAAAGTGCTTCTCCAGCTATGTGCTGTTTACCTTTCTTATGTCTTGGTTTATTTATTGTCAAAAGTGAGCCAAAGTAGAGCAGTCTGAGTTATCATAAATAAAGCTTTTGAGTGGTTTTCATGAATTCCTGTTTCTGTATTTTATTGTTTGTTTCTTTTGATAAGGTCGATGTGGATACTGTATTTACCTGCAGCTTGGCTGGTGCTTGCTGAATTTGTTACCCGGAATTTAGCAGGTATGGGCTAGAGGAAGTGCTCAGGTTTTCACAGATCAGGCAATCCTGTTCTCTGTGGATGTGCAATCTCGGCACTGGTATATTTAAGTAGGAGTAGGAGGACACAATTATCCACCACAGGAGATGTCCACATGGCTTGTTTCCTGCCAAAAATGACATTTTTATTTTGTAGTGTATAGTGATATCTGTTTTTTTCCCCACTTTGTTATTGTTGTTTGTCTTTCAGCTTTTTCCCGGTAAGTGGTCGTCACAGCGGAACTCCGGTCCGCTAATGATTGGCAGTAGATTTTTACGAAACACAGCGGTGCCAGCTCAATGCCCAACCTTTAAAAAAGGTACGCCCTTTTATGCACACGTCTTTCGAATGTTACCCAACCGTGGGGAGGACGTGCAGACTCCACACAGAAGGCACTCCCAAGCAATGCCAAGAATCAAACGGGAGAACCTCTTGCTGTGAGGTAACAATGCTACCGCCGTACCACCGCGGAAACCATTTTTTTTTGGTATATTTTTGAAGTGGAATTTTTAGGTGAGTCAGATTATATTCCAAAAGGGCGGGTATTTGTGGAGCGATCTCATTAATTTATCCTAAATCAACCCATAATAAAAAATAAATATCACTGCCCATATCTTCTTCTTCTTTTGCCTTCTTTAGCAGTATTCTGAAATTGGTACCCTGTGTTTGTTTTTTCTATTCTCTTTCTTTTGTGCCTGTCACTATTAACTCATAAGAAGCTTACAACACTCTTGTTTCCTTTGTTTATTATTCTTAATTATTTCTGTCTTCTTCTGTCTATCATAAGAGAAGAATATTCCCAAGCCGGGTAAGTAAGACACATCAGTCATGAAAACAATGACACTGCACTGTTACTTATATAGGAAGTTAGACTGTACAGTTAATAACAGGAATAGTCTATCATCACAGAAGGCATGGCATGAAACAGAAGTTTAAACAAATGTGCCTGCCCCCCGCATGATAAAAGTGACAAATTATTTACATGCTCTAGAGCCCGCAATGATTTTTACTGATTTTTAATGATTTTTACTGCTGATTATGAATACTTACAATGATTGCTGACTCAAGGCACCTATCTCTCCATTTCTGCCTTCTAGAAAGCAAAAACAAAACAAAAAAAAAAAACAGAAGTACTTACAACCTCTCCTGAAAGAAAAGCAACTTTTTAAAAAATAACCACCTTGCAATAATGGTAACTTGAGAATTGTCACTAAACATCACAATACAGAATATAGAGAAGATGGCTTTGGTGTACAGCTGGCCAAATCAGAAAGCAGCAAATTAATTTAGGAAACACACCTCTTATGCTTTTTCTTTTTTGTTAGTATTTTGTGTGTGTGTGTGTGTGGGGGTGGCAACTAGAAGCCAAAAAAAAATGTTCTTCACACACACTCGCATAGTCTCTACATCTTTGCGCCTGGTGCAGATAGGTGTCAAATGCTCTGTTCAACTCTCCCTTATAATGGCTTAGCAATGCAATGTGTAAAATAAGTATGCAAATAAGTAAGTAAATAAATCAAATCTAAGTTCTAGATCATTCTTCATATAAATATTTTTGAAAGGTAGGAAATTGTTAGTTGTGAAAGGAAGGTAATCTGAGACTAAAAACTTGAGTTTATTGATAACATTGGTACAGATGAGCGGTATGCTCATAGTGTAAACTGTTTAAGGTTCTGCCTGGGCAGCAGAGTTAATCAGTTATTTACATTATTGTTGCTATTTACTTGCCCCTCTGAATCTGAATTGGGGGGTGGGGGGCTGTGTTAGAAGGCTCAAAGGGTAGGAGCAATTACCTTATCTCAGCTTGCCTCAAATGAAGTATAACAAATTTATTTATATTCTTATTAACACTGAACAAGTTTTTATATCAACTCTTCATTAAAACTACGAACTGTAAATCTGTCTTTGGCTTTTTAAGCAAACTAGTTGTTCATAAGTCTCTGTCTTCTTATGTGCACTGTAACCCGTTACTCTGTTCAGTAATGAATTAGTCCCAGGGAGCAACAAACATTATAAATGAACCCATATGCATATGATTTTAATAATCTTTTAACTAGGATAGATTGACTGTTTCAATAAGTGGGGAATAGCCTGCTTCATTTTGTTCTGCATGTTATTTTGTCTTTCACTGAGTCACTATTTAGAAATGTTAAATAAGCATGTAACCAGAACTACCAGAGTCTCTTCAAGTACTATGCACCATTTAACCAAACAAATCATTAAATGTTGGCACGACAAGTGAGATTGTCATCTACTGCTGCCACCTTTGTTTATAATCGGTCACTGCACTTATTCATTTTAAAAATCTACTCAATACCCAGTGAAACCTCTTATAATACCTGCCTCTATTGAATTAACTTCATTATAAAAAGATGCATTTTTTTATTTTGTACTTATCAGTGACCATAAATCCACCTGATATGAAAAATGATACTTTCCTGTAGAACTTTTATGGAACTTAACATAAAACACTCATTGTCTACTGCCTTGAAATACGTTTTACTTTCTGGCTTCTTCATTTGCATCAGCAACTGTTCATAAAATTGTCTGCAGTGAAAAATAAGATATTCTTTACATATTCTGCACAGATGTATAGGAATATCAACTGCCCACTATATAGTTGTATAACTCCTTTATGAAAAGTAAAATAAATAAATATAAAAATAAACAAGAAAATGAGATTTAATTACACATTGATTGGTAGTGCTGAAATGGATGCCTACTCTCTGTATGTAGGGTATTTTAGCAGTCTACTACATTTTACAATGTTGATTACACCTCCCTTTACTACATAGGCACTACTTAATTGTTATCGTTTAACTATAAATCATCCCACCCATTTTTTGTTTATTTAAATACTTATTTATTTTATTGTTCAATACATCTGCATTGATATGAAGTGGAATGCTAAATGTCCCAGCTCAAGTTAGAGGCCACCCAATGCATGTCTATCAGCTGCAGTTGTTATTTCAAAATAGAGTTTATTACCACAGAGCACTGGTATGTTGTTAATATCCATGTTCCATGGCGTTTATATCACGTTATCAAAAGATGAAAATAGCAAACGCTATTTCATCGAACCTAAAATATCTAAACCACATAATATCGAACATTCAGAACAGCAAATTTTTTCCTTGGGAAAATATTCGATATTCTGAAACACATACACACAACACAAGCACACCTAAAAAACATCAATACACACATACACTTATAATCCTACAACTAACCCTACACTAAACTATACATACACTACTATCTATCCACTTACCTTAACCCAAACCTTAACCCTAAGGTCCGTCACTATAGCACACTCACCTAACCCGCGCCCTAACCCTAACTCACTTAACCCGCCCCTAAACCTAATTCACCTAACCTGCACCCTAACCCTAACTCACCTAACCCGCTCCCTAATCCTAACAACCACACAATCACACACTTACTTGAACCCGACCCGTAAATATCCACCACAGCGCTGAAAATAGTGAAGCCACAGAACCGGCTAACTGAATTCTTTCCCTAGGAAAGAATTTGGTGTTCTGCAGCTTCGCTGTTTTTGGCGTTCAATTAAAACGGGTCGATATTAGAACATTCGAAGTTTTAAAACTTTAATTTTCTGATATAGACCCATTCCATGTGATAAAATTGAAAAAAAAATGAGAAGAGTTCAAGTCAGATAAGTAATACTGTACCAAAAGTTGCTTTCTGGAATTATTTTAGATACCAAGAGACAGATAGACAGAAGTTAATCTTAATTGAAAGCTGTGAAAAGTTTGTGTATTGGATTTATTGCTGCCAACTACTATTAATTTTAATACAATTTTTGTATTTAGAAATGTTATGATTCTGAGATATGTCTGGTATCGGGTTTGGATCATGACTGCTCTTGGATTTATCTGCTAGAGCTACCATTTTGTTTGACTTTTAAAGTACAAAATGTGAAAATGTCACCTGTAAATAAAGAAATGGATGCTATTTTCTAAATCACGCCAAGAAACAGGCAAAACATGTTTTAAAAATTACAGAACAATGTAACAAGAAATCAACCAAAAATAAATAGCAACTATGTGCTAAGTGCAATAATGCCCTCCATTGTAGGCATTATAGAGAAATAAAAGATCTTTAGACTAGGGAATATATTACTTCTCCGAAACTCTACCCTGCTGGAAACAAATGAGTAACAAATTCAGTACCAGAACTAGAAGAAATGGTTATATTCCTGGAGCAAACATCCAGAAACCTATGACCTGGTAGTACATAGTCAGCCACCTTCCCTTCAAGATGATAGTTTTGAAAACATTTTGTTTTTACAGCAACATCCGCACTGTAAAATTGACTGCATCTCCTTCTGTCTTTCTGTCTGTCTTTCTCTGTTTCTCTCTCTGCTTCAACTTGTCAGCATCTTTATGAGTAAAGAAAGCAGGTCAGTAAGGGTTCTCCTGAAAATTGTTTAGGCATTTTCACTTTATAAGTTTATAGGTTACTGTCAGGCAATTGATCCAAACAGATCTTTTGAGGCCCAGTCAATATTTTATTTATTTATTTATTATTTATTTACATTTGTTTGCCGAGAAAATCCAACTGGACACAGATCCATTTTCAGAGGAGGCCTGGGGTCGAAAAGCTCCACAGGGTGTTTATGATATACATTTCAAATACAATAATAAAGGTGATCACATACAGTATGTGAGAAGTTAGTAAAAAAGTAGACAATAGTTAAAAAAAATTAGATTATAAAAACAATTTGATGTTAGCACAGTATTAATAGGCTACATTACTAGCACGTGCATAGTAAACTAGGATGATTAACATTGCATACAGCTTATAGAGGTTCATAGGTTCATAGGTAGGTACTAGGCTATCTGCCCGAGGGCATTTATAAGCCTAGCCAGAGTGTGTCATCTTTCTCCGCCCCATTGATTAATTAATTGATCCTCTGTCAAGCAGAGTCAATGAAGTGATCCCAGGAGTGTATTTTCTGTTACCCATCCACTCGTCAAGGTTTCTCTTGAAGAATAAACATTTTAAAACAAAAAGGATACACCAAGGCAGGGAAGCAGATAGAATCCAATTTATTGTAAGCGCTTTCATCTTGGATAATACCAAGACTTCATCAGGCAAAAAAGTAACAGCCACAACCCATTTTTAAAAAAAGCCCGAGGTCTGACATCAGTTCCTCAATTAACATTTAAAGAGATAGGTCATTATAAAATCCATACATTACAACCCTGAATAAAACATATACATACAAAAAACCATGTAAAACAACACATGTAAATATATACATTTTTGTAAAAACATATGAATAAAGATCTAAAAAAAGCTCTTACCAACAAAATTATCTCAATAAAGTCTTTAATTTTAAGACACAGCCAATAGAGGCAAGCTCATTTAATCCAGGCCATCCAACAGCTTTTAAACGGAGGATCCAGAATAATTATTTTTCCTCCAATTTCAGTTGCCATGGACCTCCCCTCACATTGGGTTTAGTTTGTTCAATGACTATAAATTTAAAATAATGTTCTGGAAAATCATGAATGTGCCTAAACAACGCATTTTGTCAGTTTTTTCTTTTTAATGTCATAACAATGTTCATAAATGCGGGTTCTGAGTTTCCGCTCGGTCTTTCCTATATAGAAAGCTGGGCAATTCTGGCACAAAGCCCCATACACAACACCAGTACTATTACAGTTATATTTACCACGAATGTGTAAAAAATATCCATTTAAACAAAAAAGTTCTCCAGTGTTAATGTGTGTACAATAGCTACAGAACCCGCACCCAGACATCTGCCGAACCATTTCTTCATTAGCTTTATGTCTCAACGGTCTTTCCAACAAACTTTTTAAATTAAATGTTAATTGAGGAACTGATGTCAGACCTGGGGCTTTTTTAAAAATGGGTTGTGGCTGTTACTTTTTGTCTGATGAAGTCTTGGTATTATCCAAGACGAAAGCGCTTACAATAAATTGGATTCTATCTGCTTCCCTGCCTTGGTGTATCCTTTTTGTTTTAAAGTGTTTGTTCTTCAGTTTTGTGAGCAGTTTGTGAATTGTTACTCCAATGGCTTTGGGGAGTGGATTGTCTTCTTTGAATTTGTTTTTGGACAATGAAGTCTCTAATTCTAACAAAAAACAAGGGGATCTCACTATTCTTATCCAACAGTTAGCTAAAAAGGTGGATGGTCTGGCTGCAGAAGTGCAACAGAGATTTTCTGGGATACCAGGAGGTTCAATTCCCAGTGTAAGCAGTTCCAATGGTTCTATTGCCCCTGGGCAAGGTAATGCTGTTACTAATTCTGTGACTTTGCCTAATAATTTACCTGGTGGTGTTAATTTGCAAGAATGGCTACAGCAAGGGGTTATGTTTTCTCAGTCCACACAGCCAACAGTTAACAGAACCTTAAAAAATAGCCTTGACTTGTATTATGAGAAATTGCTGAAAGTTCGTAAACTAAAAGCCGAGAATGCTTATCTTATGGAATGTATAAAGCGTAATCAAGTCCCTAAAGGGTTGTGACTTTGGAGATTTCCGATAGGACTCATTAGAGATTCTCCATTACATTGTGAACTTTTGGCTCTCTTTGATCGACATGGCTGTGAATATATGGAGGTTTTGGTCAGGAATAATAGTAAAATAGTGGATGACTTGATTCGAGAGGTTAAAGACTTGGACATTGTTATTACTACAGATCTATTATTTCAACAATACCAGGTGGAATATAATCATATTTTTAAAAGCATTGATCAGCATGTCAATAATATTAGAATACATAAATCAAAGAAACTTGAGAGAGATGCCCATGATTATCTTTTCAAAAAAGCATACCAACTCCCTCCAAATTCATAAGGGTGGGGCCAGAGGTTGTTTAATTCCACTCCCTGTGAAACAGAACATGAGGAAAACATTAATATTGATGAAGGGTCAGAACAGGAAGTGCACGCCCCTTTAGATCAGCCTGCTTTACGTCGATCCGAATGGAAAAGAGAGAGAGAACAGGATTATGGCCGTGGTGCGAATTTAAACTACAAGAAGGACCAGCGGAACCACCTGAATTATCAGCAACCCAGAGTTTCAGGGCGGAATGTGTATCAGAACCAGAACCAACGGTGGCGATAGAATATGTTGACAATAATCTCCCTTTGGTGAGTTCTTTTGGCTCTACCCCAGTTAATTTGTTCTCATATATAGCATCTTTGGACGATGATTGTGATTCTAGTGTTGAATTTGGAAATATCAGCAGTTGCGCTACTAACATTAACATTTTATCAAGCCCGCCCAACATTATCTTTAATAGCACAAATGACTTTAAAGTTTTTAGCTACAGTACCTGTGATTTCTCAACAGATATTGTGAATGTGTTTTCCAAGGGCTTTTCATTTGTTCCACAAGTTAGAGCGGACATTGTGACAATTTTATTGGATTTAAAATTTTTATTCAGAAGCTTAATTTAAAGCTGTTGTTTAACAATTGTGAATCTGTTGACAAGGGACCTTTTTGGGTCTCTAGTGTTTGCAACCCCCCTCTGCATCCTACACTGGTATTTTTTGAAAAGATGTGTGAATTTGATTTGAGATTTCTCTTACAAGAGAGAGAGATATGAAGGTGTCTTATTGGAATAGTGAAGAATATTTTATTTATTTATTTATTTTATTTTATTTTATTTTACATTTGTTGACTGGGCTATTCTAACTGGATATTTGTCCATTTTCAGTAGAGGCCCGGGGAGAAAAGCTCCAGCATGAACAGTAAAACAAAGTTAACAACATATAACAAAGACATGTATGAAAACAGTACAGTGGTAGCATTGGTTAAAAGAAATAATATAGTAATAAAATTATAGGATAGACATTATGCTAAAAGTTAAACTAAGTAAAACAAAACAGGTATTGCACAACAGAGTAAAGTATTTATAATTTATCCTCTTACTATGAAAAAAAAGTAACAAGATTTAGAGGCCTAGGTTGGAGGCCTAAGTTAGGGGAGTGGGGAAAGGGGTATGAGTAGGAGGGGAAAAGATTTCAGTCTGGGTTAGCACAAGGACAAAGACACTGAGTTTTAAGATGTTCTTTAATATGTTTTTTAAATAGAGAAGTAGAAGCTAGGTTAGAAAGTTCAGGAGGGAGCTGATTCCAGTTTTTACCTATAGTGTTTGAGAACAGTGAGTCGCCAGCTTTGTTGTTAGATTTAATCAAGGAGACCAGGAGTTTATTAGCAGAACGTAGTGTAGCTAGATTTTTATAAGGTGAAATCAGATTAGTGAGGATAGGGGTATCATTGGGGTGGTATAGGATCTTTTGAGTGATAAGTAACTGTTGACAGAGTATGTGGTTATGCAATTCTAGCCATCCTAGTTGTTTGAGGTTAAGACAGTGGTGAGTTTTGAAGGGAGTACATGTAATGAATCTAGCTATGCTATTGTAACAGGTAGAAAGTCTGTTGATGTTGTTTTTTGATAGGTTAGTATATATAGCAGATGCATAGAAAAGGGTAGAGATGAGGTGGGTCTGGGCAATGGTTTTCCTGGCTGACGGGATAAGGAAGGGTTTAATTCTATAGAGAGTACCAAGTTTTTTGTTAACAAAATTTATGGTGGCGTTAATATGGTCATCATAATTAAGACGATTGTCAATTGTAACACCTAGTAGGTGGGTGGTAGTATCTGGGGTTATGTTGGTAGCATTGTTAGAGGTTATGGTGAAGAATGGTGTGGATGATTTATGAGTTGGAGTAAAGAGTAGTAGTTTTTTTTTTTTTTGGGGGATTAAGGAGGAGGCAATGTTACATAAACCATTTTTCAACATTTTGGAAAACAGTTTGGGTGAGGGACTGGAGGGAGGCTACATTCTTAGCAGTACAGATTAAGGTTGAGTCATCTGCATATTGAATGCAGGTGGCTTGAGGTATGTTCAAGTGTAGGTCATTAATAAATAAGGAAAAAAGAAGGGGACCTAAAATTGAGCCTTGCGGGACTCCAATATTTATTGGGAGTAATGAAGACAGATTGTTATCCCAAAGTACTGCTTACTGCCTGTTTTGAAGATAACACCTAAACCATTGTAATGCTTGTGGATCAAGAGAATGGTAATTTAGTTTATCAAGAAGTAAGTTATGGTTAACCATATCAAAGGCTTTTGACAGGTCTATAAATAGTGCAGAGGAAAAGGAGTTATTGTTACGATTTTTATTAATAGAGTCAGTGAAGGACAGAAGGGCAGTCGTTGTGCTGTGGAATGGTCTGAAGCCATATTGACAGTTGGCTAGTAAGTTATTTTGTAGTAGGTGGTTGAGTAGTTGTTTGTGAATAAATTTTTCCATTATCTTAGCTAATGGGGAGAGTAAGGCAATAGGTCTATAGTTAGAAAGCTCAATAGAAGATCCACCATTATGTAGAGGGATTATGTGAGATACTTTCCATATGGTAGGGATTTTGCCTTCAGAGATAGTCCTGTTAATAAGTATAGATATGGGGTAGTCTATAGCATTTGCAGAAATTTGTAGGTATTCAGATGGGAGTCGGTCGGCAGATGGGGTGTAAGGTTTCAGTTTCTTAAGTAGTTTATGGATAAGAGATGTAGGAACAGGTTGTATATGAAAGGTATGAGATGAAGTTTTGGAGGTATTTGGTGGGGAAGCAGTTGATGGAGGTAAAGAATTGGCTAGGGTTTGAATGGCTTCTGTAAAATATTTATTAAAGGCATCAGGGATCTGGTTGGAATTATTGTGGTTGAAGCCTAATGGGGCAGGAGTAGTCGAATGTCCTGGTTGAAGAAGTTTGTTTATCCCTGACCAGAATTTTTGTGGAGTTTGTTGACTGGTTTGTTGGAGGTGAAGATAGAAGTCTTTTTTGTCGCTAAGAGTATCTTTCTTGGTGGCATTTCTTAACTGTTTAAAGAGGAGGTGATCAGATGGACATTTGGTAGCTCTCCATTTAGCCCATATTTTGTTTCTAAGGATCATTTTTTGCTTAGTTTGTTTTGTTAGCCATGGGGCAGATTTGGTTCTTATCCTAGTAGAGCGATAAGGTGCGTGATACTCTAGGATTTGAAGAAAGTTAGTGTTGAAGTAGGTCACAGCCTCATCAAGTTCAAGATGTGTTAGTGGTGACCAGTCACATGCTTGCAATTCATTCAGGAAACTATCAGGATTAAAGAATTATTTTGAGTGGGAAGGTTTGAGTTTATGAGTAGTTGGGATATGAAATCTTTGTCTAGTAATGTAAGTAAGCATATGGTCACTAATATTATCAGGAAGGGTTCCTGGAGTATAATTGCTAGGGTGGTTATTAGTAAGGATCCAGTCAAGAGTAGATTCTTTCCTTTTAGGTTTGTGGATTCTAGTCGGAGTGGTTATTAATTGAGAGAATCCATAGAGATTTATGTGGTTAGTAGGGTTCTGGGAAGTACAGGTTAACCAGTCTATGTTGAAGTCATCAAGTACAATGGTTTCCTGGGGTAGTTCGGTAGAGAGGAAATTAAGTAAGTTTTCAAGAGTATTAGTATTGTTTCCAGGGGGAAGATACATACAAATTAGGTAGATAGATTTGGTGTTGTTAATTTGGAGTTTAGTAGACAATATTTCAGATTTGGTGTCTAGTGATGGAAGCTCATTATAGAGGGTAACTTGGAGATTAGATTTATAAATAATGGCTATACCCCCACCTTTTTTGGTTTTGCGGTCACATCTAAGTATGTTATAGCCAGGAGGGGTAATTTCCTGGTCTTGAGTAGAAGGTTTTAACCAGGTTTCTGTAAGACATAGAATATCAAATGAGTGCAAGTCCAGGAGTGCATGCAGGTGGTGTATTTTCTTGTTAATACTTCTAATATTAAAGTGGGCTATCAGAAGGGAGTTAGGTGCTTTAGTTAATGAAGAAGGTTTAGGTAAAGGTACATTATCATGGTTATTCTTATTGTTAGTATTGGGACCAGGGTTTGGATGAATATCCCCGTGTAGGAGGAGGTAATGCTGGGGATAGTGTAGGAATTTAAGGATCTTGAGAGAGTTATTAAAATTCTTTTTGATTGTGCAGTATGTCATATGGGTTGTTCTGTGATATTTTGGTAGTATATAGTTAGTGGTACAGGTTATGTTACTATGGTTGAGGGTGTGGATAAAAGAAGAAGGTAAAGTTTGTTGGAGATGAAGGTTTTGTTCATGTAGAGTAAGATTTTCAAAGAAGGTGATTGAGTAAGGTATGGTCAGAGAGGCTATAGCAGTAGTTAAGAGTAGGATGTATGTGAAAATAGTTTTGTGTGTTGGAGACATGGTAGTGAGTAGATATCAGATGAGAGTAGCTTGTGTGAGTAGGTGTGGTAGAAAGAATAAATGAGGATGCTCCAAGCGAATAAGTAGGGTTTTGAAAAAAGAAAAACAAAAGGAAATTAATGGACGTTGAATAGGAGGTAGATACTGGAAGTAGTTAGTACAGAGTATGGTTAGGATAGGTAATGGAGTAGTTAAAATGAGAGGTAATTGGAACTAGGTGGTAATGAAAGAGTTAGGTGAGTGGCCTAGTGATGTGGTGTTTTGTGATAGGTTGAGAAAAATAAGGGGAGTGTTTAGTGAGGTATAAGTCTAGGGAGTGGCCTAGTGATGAGGAGGTTTGTGATAGGTTGAGAAAAATAAGGGGAGTGTTTAGTGAGGTATAAGTCTAGGATACCTGGGGGTGGGTGGGAATTGGGGATAGGGTAGGGGAGCGGAGTGAGCCCGCAGGGCGAACGGAGCGGGGCAGACACAAGTAAGGTGAAAGCAGTGAGGGGAAAAAAAAGCAATCAGTAAGGTAGTAGGCAAGAACAGGAGGCAGTAAGTGAGAAGGCAGATGTAGTTATACTGAGGATGTGGGGAATTAAAAGAGTGGGAAACCTGGGAGATTAAGGGGTAACCTAGGAGTAGTGGAGGTGGAGAAGGAGGGCTAGGTAGAGGGTTTATAGGACTATGGGAGGAGATATAGACAAGGTTTAAAAGGATTAAAGAAGAAGATAGTAAAGGAGAAGAGCACAACAAGCGTAAATGTTTTAAAGTAAGAGGTGGGAAGAAAAACTAAGTGACTTTAGAGGTGGGTAAAGACTGCCATCTAGTGGTCAAAGTCTATAATTACCCAGGAAAGAGATTGCAGCAGTTGGAAGTAAATGGGAAAGGCAAGTAATGGAGAAGGGAGAGGTTGGAGGG
This sequence comes from Protopterus annectens, assembly GCF_019279795.1. NCBI lineage: Eukaryota > Metazoa > Chordata > Ceratodontiformes > Protopteridae > Protopterus > Protopterus annectens. The sequence goes on from NC_056735.1 coordinate 216,231,491, forward strand.
CTATTACAATAAAGGTAGGGGTCTGCAGTATTGTAGAGACAGACAGTGGAGTACACCAGTAGTTAGACAGGGGGGTATGGCTGCTGGCAGATCATCTAGTACACCTAGGAAGTGTAGTGGCCTAGTATATACACAATGTAGGTGAGAGAAAATCAAAAACACTTTGTGACATACAATATTAGTTACTATAGCAATAACCCACGCCTGGGTGTGGGTAATGCAGGATTTAACCACGGTTGGCGTGGTTTGGTCCCGAGGGTGAAGCCCGAGGGACCAAGCAAAGACAACCGTGGTTAAATCCCGCATTACTCACACCCAGAAGTGGGTTATTGCTATTATACAATGACATTATTTAAGAAAAGAAATACTTACATTTCTTAAATAATGACATTGTATAATGCCTCTTTGCTGCCCTTCCGCAGCTGTCTGGTATTCCGCGGCAGTTCTGATGTACTGCGCATGCCTACGCAGTACATCAGAGCTGTGGGCAAAAGCAACGGAGAACACAAGATCTCCGTTGCTTTTTACTGTTTCGCTATGTTAAATGGGTTTAACATAGCGAGACAGCTTTAAAATAAGCAACGGAGATCTGCGTTGCTTTTTTTAAACCTGTGTCGCTATGTTAAACTCTTTTAACATAGCGAGACAGTGTTTTATACTAACAGAAAAAGTCCGGGCGACCGGACCTTTTTCCGTTAGTATATTGAGGGATTTACAACGGGCACGCTGGTTGGGCTGGCATATCAGCGTGCACGTTTTAGAGGAAGAATTGTATAATGTGGCTTTTGGTCCAGGGCGTTTAGATTACCCAGGTGAGGAAATACCCAGGCAGGTTTAGGTAGGTGGATATAGCAGGTCTTTGGAGCCCAATAGGGCACATCCAGGAGTGGAGAAAGTGAGTATAAAAGGTTTGAACAGCTGATGAGAAATAAAAATAAATTGATCAATTCTGTTAGACAATTACCAGTGAGGGTTATTCAGTCGGACGAGGGTGGGGGTGCTGTAATTATGGATTACCATGATTATATTGCGAGAATGTATACAATTCTTTTTAGTGATAGGTATAGACAAGTATCCAGGAATGAGCTAAATGTAGCATATGCCAGAATTTCCATTCAACTCAGTGACGTGTTATTAGAGCAGTGTATTACATTGGATGAATTTAAATTTTTAAAGGTTCAATTTCCAGTTATTCCTACCATTTTTGGCCTGCCAAAATTACATAACGATTTAAATAATCCCCCCATGCGCCCCATTGTTGATGCTCGTAATTCTATTACATCTGCTATATCAGTATTTTTAGATAAAAAATTGAAATGTCTTTTAAAACAAGAAGAACATCTATGTATTGATTCTTGGGATTTTTTGGCAAAATGTGATAAAATGTCTTTTGATCCTAATTATGTTTTTGTTATGATAGATGTTAAAGACTTGTTTTCTTGTATTCCACATGATGTAGGGTTGGACTGGTTCCAGGAGTACTTGGTTCGTAAAGGGCTAGTACAGGATCATGTAAATTTATATACTGAACTGCTGGAACTTGTTCTTAGGAATAATTTTATTATATTTGATGAGCAACTATTCTTGCAGAACAGTGGGGTAGCTATGGGGGCGGTTTGTGGGCCTTTGTATGTGAATATTATAATGTGTGAATGGGAACGCCGATGTGTGTTTAATCACCCCTTATTTGAACATTGTGTTTTGTATGTCAGATACCTTGACGATTTGTTTGTCATTTGGAAGGGGGATATGACTGGATTTAATGAATTTATGGATTTTATTAATTCATCCACTACATTTTTTGAATTCACTCATGTTGTGGATTTTGAAATTATTAATTACTTAGATGTCCAATTAATGAAATACCGGGCAAATAGTAGATATCCACTATATATAGGAAACCAACTTATTCTAATTCCTTTCTCCATTTTTCCAGCTGCCACCCTAGTACCCATAAAAAAGCTGTGGTAAAGGGGCAATTTGTGAGAGCTGCCCGTATGACATCTACTTTTGAAGATTTTTTGAATGAATGCTCATTGTTGGAAGAAATGTTTATTAGGAGGGACTATCCTGTGGACTTTGTGGGTGACATTAAATTGGAAGTTATTAACAAACATTCTTCTGGTTTTTACAGTCCTATTTTGAGGGTGAAAAATATGAATGATAGCAATACCAGGACTTCAGTACATACCATAGTGAAGTCTGAAATTTTTGGAGAAAGCAATTTTAGATTATCCTATATTACTACTTATACTGTGGACTCATATGCAATACAAGATATCTTATTTAAGAATTGGTCTATCTTGATGGAAGATAGTAGTTTTAGACCAAAAATTAGTCAAAAACCCCTGATTGTTTATAGGAAGGGGAATAATTTAAAAAGTTTGTTGGAAAGACCGTTGAGACATGAAGTTGATGAACAAATGGTTCGGCAGATGTCTAGGTGCAGGTTCTGTAGCTATTGTACACACATTAACACTGGAGAACTTTTTTGTTTAAATGGATATTTTTTACACATTCGTGGTAAATATAACTATAATAGTACTGGTGTTGTATATGGAGCTTTGTGCCAGAATTGCCCGGCTTTCTATATAGGAAAGACCGAGTGGAAACTCAGAACTCGCATTTATGAACATTGTTATGACATTAAAAAGAAAAAAACTGACAAATGCTTTGTTTAGGCACAGTCATGAATTTCCAGAACATTATTTTAAATTTATAGTCATTGAACAAATTAAACCCAATGTGAGGGGAGGTCCATGGCAACTGAAATTGGAGGAAAAAGAATTATTCTGGATCCTCCGTTTAAAAGCTGTTGGATGGCCTGGATTAAATGAGCTTGCCTCTATTGGTTGTGTCTTAAAATTAAAGGCTTTATTGAGATAATTTTGTTGGCAAGGGCTTTTTTTAGATCTTTATTCATATGTTTTTACAAAAATGTATATATTTACATGTGCTGTTTCACATGTTTTTTTGTATGTATATGTTTTAAACAGGGTTGTAATGTATGGGTTTTATAATGACCTATCTCTTTAAATGTTAATTGAGGAACTGATGTCAGACCTGGGGCTTTTTTTAAAAATGGGTTGTGGCTGTTACTTTTTTGTCTGATGAAGTCTTGGTATTATCCAAGACGAAAGCGTTTACAATAAATTGGATTCTATCTGCTTCCCTACCTTGGTGTATACTTTTTGTTTTAAAGTGTTCTCTTGAAGAGTGTTAGTGAGGGGCTCTGCCTGATGTCATTTGTAATTTTGTTCCAAAAAATGAGGAGTCTCTGTGACAGGAGCCTATCCCTCCAGTATGTTCTATTTATTGTTGTAGCGAGGTTTAGCTCACTAGAGCGTGTGGCTCACAGTGACTTGGATTTCTTTAGGTGGAACATGCCCATCAATTCTGAGTTGGACATGTCTTTGTAAGTCAGGCAGAGCTCACCTCTGAGTAAGCGATATGCCACTGAGTACAGCCAGAGTTTTTTCAGTCGGGCTGCATAGGACATATGTTTGAGGCCAGTAATCCTCTTGGTGAGGTACTTTTGTGGTCTTTCCAGCTGTTGGAAGTGTCTTGTGAGGTACATCCCAAATGGGGCATTGTACTCTATGATGGGTCTAAAGAGTGATGAGTAGAGGTGCACTATAACCTCTTTATTTCTAGATGCGAACCCTTTAGCAATTAGATGGGCCACATAGAAAGATTTCCTAACTACTTTGGCAATATGATTGTTAAAGGAGAGATTACTATCTACCTGGGTCCACAGATCTCTTATTACCTTTTCTGTATTAAGGGGGCTGCCACCTATGTGGTAATTCGTGGGTGTTTTGTTTTTCCCAAACAAGATGACTATGCATTTTTTGGCATTTAGCTTCAGGCCATGACTTTGACATCAGGTGTCCATCTTATTAAGGCCCTTTTGCAGGATATCCATGTCAGCCGGAGAGTCAGTTATGGGTCCCAGTTTGCAGTCATCAGCTAACTTGGTTAGCCATAGTCCTCCTGTGTTTGCCTGCACTTCTGAGAAGTATATGCCAAACAGTAGGGGTCCCAGGACCGAGCCTTGCAGGACACCACTTGTGATTGGTTTGGAGTCAGACCTGGAGCCCACTATTCTTACCGTGTGAGTTCTGTCTGTAAGCCAGTTGGCAACCCATCTCATGACATACGGGTTTATGTTCAGGCTGGTGAGTTTTTCTGTAATACCTGAGTGGGGAATGGTGTCAAAAGCCATGGCAAAGTCAAGGTAGGCTGTGTGAACCATGTTTCCCTTGTCTATGGCCTTGGTATCTGTCTCGAAGACGTCAACCAGGTTTAGTAGGCATGAGCTGCCCTTAACAAAGCCGAACTTGGTCGGGTCAAGTGTTTGGAGGTTCTCAATGTCTTTCTTTGTTAATGAGTTCCATGATGATGTGCTCCATAGCCTTGCATACCAGGCTAGTCAGGCTTATGGGGAAATAGTTACCAGGGTCAGTTTTGGCCCCTCCTTTGTGGAGAGGAATAACCATTGCTGTGCGCCATTCTCTGGGCATGTATCCTGTGGAGAGGCTGAGGTTGAACAGAGTGTTTAGGTGGGGGGGTTAGTTCATTCTGTAGTTCTTGTAAGACGCAGCCTGGGACACCATCTGGTAAGTTGAGTAATCCATGTATGGAAAAGGGAAAAGAGCTAGAAGGGATGTGGATGACGGACTAGTCAAGGTTTGAGCAAGGGCGGAGCCAGTGATTATTTAGGTGTGATTTGAGGGCAGTTTTGAAATGAGTGCAGGAGGGTAGGGTAGTTATGGCAGGGGGAGGATGTTCCAAAGTTTGGATATGGCACAGGTAAATAGAGCTTCTCCTGCTGTGTCTTTGGCTTTGGTGATTTGGAGAAGATTCTTGTTGCTGGATCTTAAAGGTCTGGAGGAGTGGTAAGGTTGGAGAAGTGTTTGAAGTAATGGGATATTGAGGGGGTGGTTTACAAGTTTGTGAGCAAAGAAGAGTTGGTTCAAGTGTAGGAGTTGTGGGAGTTCGAGCTAGCCTAGCTCTCTAAGGGAGTCACAGTAGTGGCTGTGGTAGGATGCTTCAGTGGCAAATTTTGCAGTTTTATTATAGCATGCCTCAAGTTTGCTTAGGTCTGACTGCTTTAGGTTTGTTAGTATGGGAGATGCATAGAGCAAGGTGGAGATTAGTTGAGAGTTGGCTATAGAGATTTTGAGGAATTGGGTGCTTCTATATTATGCACCAAGTTTTTTGTGAACTTATTTTATTGTAAGGGATATGGGGTGTCAAACCTGAGATTGTTGTCAAGCTCTACACCAAGTAGTTTGGTGTTAGTTGTTGGAGAGATGATGGTGTTGTCTTTGGCAAGAATATTGAAGTTGGGGGAGCTTGGGGTAGATTTGTTGGGTTGAAAGATGAGGAGTTTGGTCTTATTAGGATTAAGTAGTAACTGGGCATTGGTTCGCCAGTTTTCTATGGATGAGAATGACTCCTGTGTGATTTGTTGGAGTTCTGTTAAAGAGGAGGCAGAGCAGATGAGGGTGGAGTCATCTACGTGCTGTATGAGAGAAGCCTGTTTGGTGGCAGTATGTAGGTTGTTGGTGAAGAGGGAGAATAGTAAGGGCCGAGGATGGATCCTTGTGGGACTCCAAGAGTAACTGGGAGGTGAGGGGATAGGTTATTCTCCCAGACAACTGATTGCTGGTGGCCGTGTAGATAGCTGCAGAACCAGTTGGTGGCTGGCTTGGAAAAAGAGAGGTTGTTGGGGAGTGGAGAGAGTAGAAGTTTGTGCGATACAATGCTGAATGCCTTAGAAAGATCCAGGAATACAGCAAAGTAGAAGAGGCCATTGTTTTTGTATTGCAGGATAGTGTTGGTGAAGGAGAGAAAAGCAGTAGTAGTACTGTGATGTGGTCTGAAGCCATGTTGGGTGTTTGAGAGGAGATTATTGGATAGGAGGTAGTTCGAGATCTGAGAGTTGATACATTTTTCAAGTTATCTTGGAGAGGGGGGAAAGGATGGTGATGGGGCAGTAGTTAGAGTGGTCAGCGGAGGGACCACCTTTGTGAAGGGGGATGATGTGCGATATTTTCCATAGTGAGGGAACATATGACTCACTTATGGAATGGTTGATTAATATGGAAATGGGATAAGCTAGGGCATCTGCAGCTATTTTTGGTATTTGGCAGGGAGGTTGTCAGCCACTAGTTTGGTGGGTTTAAGTTTTGTTAAGTTTTTTTATGTAGGAGTTGGGTACTGAGGAGAAGTGGAATGAAGGGGGGTGAATTGGGGTTGGGGTGGGTGGAACAGATGTATGAAAATGTTGTTTGGTTAGGGTTAGAATGGTTTCAGTGAAGTGTTTGTTGAAGGAGTCTGCTATACTGCAAGAAGAGGGAGGGATGGATGGTGGGGGAGGGGGTACCTACTTTTTCTGGGCGGAGGATAGAGTTAATTGTGGACCAGAATTGCTTAGGGTTGTGGTAGTTAGCATTTAGGGAAGACTGATAGTAGAGGTATTTATCTGTTTTTATTTGTTTTTTTTACCTTGTTACGCAGTTGAAAGAAGGATTGCCAATTTGAGGATTCTTTTGTTAGGCGCCAGTGCTCCCAGGCTTTATCCCTGGTTTTCATTAGGTTTCTGGTGTTTTTTTGTAGCCAGGGGGAGCACTTAGTTCTAACTTTGGCATTTCTGAGGGGGGCATGGGTGTTCAGGATGTTGAGGAAGGTACTGTTAAAGAAGTGGACGGCTTTGTCTATGTTGAGGTATTTTAGTGATGTCCAGTTTATTTTCTGGAAGGAGGAGATAAAGGAGTGGGGGTTGAAATTGGTTTTGTTTCGAATCTGTCTGTGGGTAATGGGCTTGGTAGTGTTTATGTGATGTTTTAGTAGGAAGGTAGGGGAATGGTCACTGAGGTTGTCAGGTAGACAGTCTGCTAGGTAAGATTTGGGATCTTTGTTAACTAAGATCCAGTCTAGAGTGGTGTGATTATTAGGGTTTTTGTTGATCTAAGTGGGGGTTTGGATTAGTTGTGAGAACACATGGAGATTTAGGTGGAGGGCAGGGTGGTTGTTTTTAGAAGATATCCAGTTGATGTTAAAGTCGCCAAGGATGAAAGTTTGATTCCCATTGTACATTATCCTTTTCATAAGAGATTGTGGGCTCAGCACAGGGGTATATCTATGGTATATTTATGATTATCCAGTCATTCATACTTCTTTTAATAATAATAAGAAGGACTCTGCTGCAGAGAAGAACAATTTCTTGGCAGTGTTACCTATTCCTCTATTGGGTCCTGTTTCTTGTATGGTGCAGTTGTAAGTCTCATGAATAGTTGCTTGCAGTGTTATCAGTTTTGTGAACATGTGGGGGGGTCTAGCAGGATAGGGTCAATTGATAACTTGCAGGTTAGGCACTAGTCACCCCACAGGAGATTGTATGAGATAAAGACAAGAGACCTGTAAAATCTTCCACATTGGTTCTCGAGTTTATGCCCTTCACATTCTTAGGAATCTATCAAGTTGGATATTATATTTGGACAGGTACATGCTGACAGGGGCATTATATTTCATCTGGGCCTAATAAGAGAGAAACAGAGAATGATAATGGCATATGGCAACCTAGAAGATATATCTTTGGTTAGGTAGAAGGATTTCCTAATGCCTGTACATACACAATGTTCGAAAGATAGTTCACTTTCTAGGTCCATAATAATCGTGCTGATTTTGTGTGGGGTTGTTGTTTATATAGTAAGAGCATGTATAATCTTGGTACAATACTGAACATGTTAACATTTTAACACTTAACTTTAGATCATGGTCCTAGCAGCATTAGCTTGCATGAGCCCTCTTGTTGTTATTAGGGAATCTTCCAGAGAGTTGATGATGACTGTAAAACTGCAATCATCTGTCAACTTGGTTAGCCAGAGACCCTTGACATTAGGTTGGACATAAGAGAAGTTACTAACAAATAGGACTGGCCACACTATACAGCACTGGAATGGGACTCCACTCATAAAGGACCTTCTAGTGAAGAGTTTGGCATTAATCCTGATTTCTTAGGTTCTATCTGTAAGTCAGTTTGCTGTCCAGCAGGAAGCAATTTGACTTGTTTGTCTATAATGTCTGAATGTGGAATATTAGCAAAATCTTTGGCTTGGTCAAGGTAAGCTATGTGCTCCAATCTGCCCTCACCCAAGGCTTTTCTAACTTTTAGAAAGGAGCTTACTGTACTGAGTAAACAGGATCTTCCTTACACAAACACAAACTGGTTTGGGACAAGGTATTTTAAGCTATCAATATCAATGTTTATGAAGTCCATAATGATTCACTTCATTATCATTATTTCACAGGTAAGGCTAGTAAGGCTTATTGGTCTATTGCTGCCAGGGTGTGTGATGGGGCCACAATTATAATGTAGAATGACCACAGCTGCTCTCTATGTTTCAGTTCAGTGAGTTAGTGCTCCCAGGAACATTGTCAGGCCCACTGAAGTTTTATGATGATGATGATGATTATTATTATTATTATTATTATTATCATCATCATTATTACAATTATTATTTATAAATTATGCAGAGAGCCTTTACAACTTGCTATGAGATTATCTTTAAGGGATGTAAATATAATGTCTTATGGGGGGAAGGTTTCGGGGTTCTCCATGGGAGATGTGTGAAGTAAATAATATATATAGTTTACTGCCTGGGAATGACATTAAAAACTAGGCCAATTCCTGAAGCCGGTTATCATTTTTTTTTATTTTGTGGCATCATTCTCAGCAAAAATGAGATGCTGCTGACAAAAAGCTGCATACAATCTGTAGATACATACTCTTGGAGGTCACTGAATTTCTCTTTATATAACCCAAAGATGTGTGTCTCAAGTCTTTCACATCAACATGAGCACTGGCCACTGTTGTATATGTGTGTAACTGATGTAAGGAGAAGTGAGCGCCTGAGTAATTTGTAAAATCCTAGCACACAAAGTTCAGCCAAGTGAGTGGCATGCTTGTGTGTCTCACTAAAGAATCACCAATGGCTACAATATTTCCATCTGCAGTGGCTGTTCTAGGAAGCCTTAAGGACACAGATTTACCAGCTAAGTGGCTCTTCTTGGCAATTTCATAAGATGATATTATGAGCACAATTGGTATTCTGCCTCTGTGCTGATATATAGTTTGTATATCAGGCTTATACCTCAGAGGATTTTGAGTCCTTGAAAGGGATGTTTTAAATATGTCAGCAATGAGAAGCATATTCTAGCAGAGTGACATGCCAGTGTGATGTGACTATAGTCCTAGAAGTGTATTTAGATGACAGTCCAGCCTCCAGATGTAATAGGCATGTCCCATGCTCACATGTGAAGTTATTGTATAGTAAATGTTAATGATATTAGGTAAATATGAGGCAGTTTGTAACTTTTGCCACTCAGTGTTTGGTGATATTGGGCTGATAGTGGATTGCATAAGTGCAAATTGTGGTCTAATGGCTCAATAAATTATTATACGGTAGAGAGGTGGTATATAATAAGAAAGCTAGAAAGACTGACCAGCTGCAGGTACCTAATATTGGTGGCATATAATAACAGTATTTTACCTTATGTAGATACATAATGTATGAAATATTAGCAAGATAAGAGAGAGAGAGAGATGTAAGCAAGGTAGGGGGATTATAAGTGCATATTACCTAAGCAAAGGGAGTTTATACTTTATCTACATATGTAGTAGGGCATTACCAATAAATTGTGATTTAAAGGGATTTATGTTTCACTTAGGGTTTAAGCTTTAGCCACAAGACACTACACCAAACCTCATTGGACTGAAAGAGAGGAGGGCTTAGCTATACTCTGGAAAGGGAGGGAGAGTGTACCTTAGTGTAGCAAAGATCTTCTTTGTGCAGTTTAGCCTATAGCCATGAGGCACAACCCAAAACTACTGTGAACTGAAAGAGAGGAGGACTACACTATAGTGAGGGGGGAATGAAGATGTAGTCTGCTGCAGCAGGGCAGTTGTCTGTTCAGCAAGGCTGCAAAAGATTCAACTTGCTGCAGGAAAATGCTTCCATGCTGTGCTATGGGACGTGCTATGCGAAGAAATGAGCAGTTGTACAAACACAAAATACTTCAATGTAAGGGGATGATATAAGGTCACTCCATGTTATGGAGAGTGCTGCACCATACAGCCGCACGATATGCACCATGCACCCCAGCCAATGAGGTGTAATGACTTCCAAACTAGAACAATATATCTGCTTCAAAAAACATGTACAGGTCATCATGAAAGTGCTTACTACTATGCCTGGCATTAATGGATACTTAGAACACAGACACATTCACCTTCTCTATCAAGATAAGGCAACCCTAAGTATTCTAACTATACAACAAGCAATATGCACAATAAACAGAAAAAGTCAATAATGCATTAGCTTTTAGATGAAAAATGAAACAGAAATAGTCATGATCCCAGTGTGCAAGGAACTAGTTTGAGGTCAAACCCTGTAGTCACAATTCAGGAGCAGAAATAGCAAAACCGTTCAGCTCATAGCAGGCTGGCAAAATGTAGTACAATGGAACCTGTAATAGAGCGATATATCATCTTAAGAAAACATCTGATAACCAATTGTGAAACTGCCTAGTTATTTGTCTGGCATGAGAGAATGCCCAGAATACCTAGGTGTTCTAATTAGTTAGATAACAACTAGGTGTTCTAATCAGGCAGGTAGCAACTAGATGTTCTAATTAGGCAGGTAACAATAAGTACAGTAAGCAGTAGGAATCAGAACAAGTTCAACAATATAATAGCTTTTAGATGAAAACCAAAATAAATAGTTACTCCCCAAAAGTAGAAAAAAAATTCCTGCCTTCACATGTGAATGTTAGTGAACAGAATCAATGCCTATTGTCACCAAAGGAGTTTCAGCATTTGCTCCTGCAAATTTGTAGAATCTATTCAAACCATATAATATACTTTTGAGACTTCAACATGAATGTTTCCATCCACTCAGGACACTAATTATCGGTGTTTTAAAGTTGTTGTCTTTCAGCTTTTCCCGGTTAGGGGTCGCCACAGCGGATCTCCGGTCCGCTAATGATTGGCAGTAGATTTTTCACGAACACCGAGGTGCCAGCTCGACTTCCAACCTTCAACGAAGGCACGCCCATTTTATGCATGTCTTTCGATTGCCATCCAACCATGGGGAGGACATGCAGACTCCACACAGAAGGCACTCCCCACACACACTCCAGCCCAGAATCGAACGGGAGAACCTCTTGCTGTGAGGCAACAACACTACCACGGCACCACCGCGGCATAGACATCAGTGTTTTAATGTAACATTTCTAAATATTTGTTAACATCAAGAGTGGAAACAAGACACGCTTTGCTCCAAATACTGCTGCATTATTATCATGCGGTATGCCACACTAGTGTTGTGAGATGAACCTGTGTAACCAGCCATAATGCCTTTGATATGCCCCTACCTCAGCTGAAATAGCTTTGGTACGGTTACTCAACATTACCATACATTACTTATGAATTCAACCTGGTATTCTCTGTTGTACCAATTTCTCTGAGTTTCTTTTTTCCAGAGCCACCATCCAGTGCCTTCTTCCATTACTTCCCTCCCATGATAACATTCCTAAGCATTTTTGAATTTAGCTATGCCCTGCATTCACTTGTGGTTTCTTTGATTCATTTGTGCACTCTCACTTTTTTGTTGTTGTGTATTTCCATTCAATACAAAGAAGAAAGAAATGAGGATAATATTGTTTCCTTATGCATGTGTAATAAATTGCTATGCAGGATGGAGCTCGACATTCCTTGCCATCAAATAATTGAGTGTCTACTTAGCAAGTGGGTCTATAATTCATGTCACATCCAGCTATTACCTTTGTGGTACACACAGCATTGCATAAAAGACCCAATCTCCACTCCAAAGAAGAAAAAAACTTTCAGTTAGAGTAGAAAGAGTGCTGGATGCTGTTACATCCAAAGAGTGGAAGAGCAACACATGACAAATGACAACGATTGCTTCATGTAATTTGAGAGATGCAAGATAACTTGCTCTTAGCCAGAAGGTGAAAGTATTAAAAATTATCTAGTTCACAACATTCAGACAACCTTTATGCTTGCTTCATTCATATTCTTTGTACAAACAATTATTCATTTTCTACTCCTTAATGACTTGTAATGAGTTTAAATAAATCATTTTTATGTTTAGCCATTGCCTTCCAAAGTACCAGGGCACCAGTAAGCACAGTGTTACATCTTATCTTCTTGAAGAATAAGTACAACAGAGGTTGATAGATTAAAGGTATTTGAATGGAAACTGTAGTGGTTACTGAGGAAAACAAATTTACATAATCAAAATATTTCAGCAAGGCAAAAATATGGAGTTTTACATTGATTGTGTTGTTTGAAATATATAACATATGTGACTTTGTGAGAGAGAGCGAGAGAGAGAGAGAGAGAGAGAGAGAGTGTGTGTGTGTGTGTGTGTGTGTGTGTGTGTGTGTGTGTGTGTGAGTGTGTGTGTTTTGTGGGTCGATTTGTGGATGTTGGTCTGTGTCTGTAAATCTTCAAAAACAAGTACTTAGTGGTCAAAGCTAATAATGATAGTTCATCTGTTTTCTGTTATTGCTGTTCCTATAGCCACTTTGTTGGATCTGGGGCCCTCATACTCTGGCATAATAATCCTCTCATTAATCAATGTCTCTCTGCATGTTGTCCTCCTTGTGAAGTACTGCTCAGTTGTTTAACCAAATCAACATATCAGAGTGTAAGGATTCTATTCCGTCTCCTGTGCAGAAAAGAGATCAAGTCCCACGATGATCTCCTGCAGATAAAGGTAGACCATGAAGATCCTGTTCTTATTATACAATGATTGGCCATTAACATTCAAAAATGAGCATGCTGATTGGTCAGCCCAACCAGTCTGCCCATTGTAAGTTAAGCATATACCAAAAGAAGAAAGTCCAATCACCCAGATGTTCTTCTGTTAATATATGCTGCAGCTTTTTAGTTTTCTTGACTGTAAAAAAAAAATAGTTTGAAATCCAGACAGGTCTGATGTATGAGAAAGACAGGGCAGAGAAAATAAAAGAAAAATCAGGTACATTATGCAAATCTAAAGAAACACACCTGCTTTTCCTTTATTTTCTCTCTCTTGTCTCTCTCATACCTCCCAAGTGTACTGATTTCATACTGTGTAAAAAAATAATTTAAAAAAAAAGAAGAAGCAAAGCAAATCGTCCTTTCTCTGTTGCTTCCTTTTCAAAGCACTTAGGTACTGTATAAGTGTGGGAACATAAACCCCATAGGCATACGCAGTACATCAAAAAAGCCTCAGAATACAAAAACAAAGCAGAAGAACACCACAGCACCATAATACAAGGAAATTATTTAAGAAAAGTAAGTAATTTCTTTTCTAAAATAATGTCATTGTATAATAGTAATAACCCATGGCTAGGTGTGGGTAAGTCAGCATTACCCACACAAAGCCATGAGTTATTGTTATAGCATTACACAAGTAAAGAATCCATACAAAATGATTGGGATATATCAATTTTTTATGATGAGATTAAAATATGATGCATGTATAATGTAGAGTTTGCAGTTATTAACCAGAGAAACTAATAACATAGCAAGGATACTGCAGTCAACTTGACAGTACAAAACATGGACTTAGTCTTTAACAACTAAAGTAGGAATTTTGCAGATATTGTTCAAGTCTGTATCCACTATCTGAAGGTCACATAGCCCTGGAACCAAGGGGAAATCATCACTATCCCCACATTATGTGATCTTTGAAGCAATGCAGCCACTGTATAATATCAGTTTGTTTGTGTCTTTCGGCTTTTCCCGGTTAGGAGTCGCCACAGTGGAACTCCGGTCCGCTAATGATTGGCAGTATATTTTTACATACTGGCTTGCCGGGCCTAATGCACAGTCTTCAACAAAGGAACACCCATTCACGCATGTCGCTACAAAGAAGATGCTCTAACTGAGAATCGAACGGGCAACGTCTAACTGTGAGGCAACAACGCTACCGCAGCACCACCACCACCACACTGTACAATATCAGTGACTTTTCATTTAAAAGGGTCCATATAGTGAAATACTAAATACTGATTTTACCATACTCAGTAAAAAAAAAAAAAAATGAATAAATAAATAAAACATATGTGCGTCCTGTAAAGTGAAATCTGGATGCACAAATTTCTTCTACTTTTTTATGCAAACTAAAGTGTCATTTTTCTGCAAAATGTCACAAAATGTTCATTTGTTCACTTCATTGTGGCTGAAAATCTGGTAATGTGCACCTGAACCCATTTTATGTCCATTTGATACAGATAATTCACAGATGCACCACCCATATTTCACTTTAGAAAGATCACAATTTATTCATAATGTGCAGGTTTAGAAGTTCATAGGTCAATTCTAGGCTTACTGCCCTAAAGGAACGTTTTAAGCCTAGTCAGAATGAAACCATGCACCTGGTGTTTATGAGGTGAAGACCATAACCACTATGGCAAACTTGCTCATACTGAGGATATGCTGGAATATTTCTTTCTTTTTATAATCACAATGCTAAATACAAATATGTGTTTACATTTATGCATGCAGTGCTACTACGAAATTTTCTCAGAAATGTAAAAAATGTGCTTTGCCTCACAGTGCTGGAATCATTTTGACACTCCTGTCACACAACACATAAACGGTGGTAGCACTGATTAACAGAATATAGAAATAGTAGTAACACTCCTCCTGCTGCATGTTATTTATGCTTCAGTGATCATAATAGCGCAGAGTACTCAGTTTATCATTCTCAAAGCCATTAGTTTTCTATCTTTCAATTACATGTGAATCTTTTCTGGTTGTTTCTGAAATTTCAGCAGAATGCCATATCTAAGCATGACTAGAATAAATAACACTAGTTCTAACCATGTGGTTCCCCATTCTGTTTTCTGCTTCTCTTTATCTCTGAGTGTCTCCTCTGCTCACTTTCTGTTCCTCTTCTCTACTTCTGTCTCTGTCTCTGGTACCTCAGCTACTGAAAATGAAAGGAAAATATGGCTTCTCGTGACACTAGTTTAATGAAGGAAAATGCTGTGAACTGCTAGAAGAGTTAGGTAGTAGATACTCAAAACAAGTATAATTACTTATGCCATATTAAAGAGGGAAAAGGGTTGATGGTGTGGGCTACTGAAAACAAAGAAAACACAGATTTGTTGCAAGTATATGCAAACTGTTTATGATGAGCAAGAAAATAAAATAAGGTTAGGTTAGATATAAATTAATTTGCAAACCTTGAAATACTAGAGCTAAACCAATATTCACAGAAATTAGAAGAATATTTTTACATGACCCCAGGTTTATAAATATACATATTATGAAGAGAAAAGAATTTATATATTTTTCGAAACAATGCTATATTGATTTTGGAGACTGAGCAACTCTTGACAATTAAGCAGTTGAAACAATATATGTTATATGTACTTATCTTCACAAAAAGATGCATTCTTAATAAGAACATAGATACACACACGCACACACACACACACACACACACACACACACACACATACACACACACACACACACACGCACACACGCACACGCACACGCACACACACACACACACACACACACACACACACACACACACACACACACACACACACACACACATACAGTTCAGTGTGTGGGATGAGCAGAGTGAAAAAAAAAAGATTCATATTCCATAACTCATTACTAAGAAAAATAATTAGAGATTCACCTGCAGTATTGTATTTTGCAATATATGCAGATTAAAAGTTTGTGAAACTGTTTACATATTTTGTCTGTAGGAAATTATTGTACATGCTATACTGACATATTTTCTAAAAGGCACATCTCTAGAAAAGAAATTACTGCACTTGTTAAGTGATTTAAATTCTATGCAGTGCTAAAATCAGCTCATAGCTCAGGGATTTGCAGAAAAACAGAGACTTGCACCAAACCTTTGTGTTAGTGTTAATTTGAAAGCCAACTGCGACTAGCCTCTGGCAGTAATCCCCTTATGGAAGGCTTTGCATTCTTGCCAGCTGTTAATACCATACACTTGGACCTTTACTATTTCAGATGTATGGGGCATGTGCCAAAGTTTTACTGAAAGCTACTATAAAATGAAAACAATTTTATAAATCTGTTCCTGATTATAAAATCTGATAAGAGTCTGTAGCATTTTGCAATATGCTGGTCTGCTACATCAAGCAGCGACACATAATATTGAAAGAAATCTGGCAGTGAGATTTGAAACAAAGTATGTTGAACACACAACATTGTTACACAGAGCCAAGACTGAATAGACACTTATAATCTGCTTTCTCTTCTGGTAGCTTGATAGGTAATTTTCTACTGTGCTGAAAATGGAATAGCAGCTTGTAATAATGAAATTAAAAAAGGCATATTTGCAACACAGAGATATAAGCACAACTGTAACAGAACTGCATGGGATCCTATATCATTGCAGAGCAAGGCATCCTGTCTAATATGTGGTTTATGTCTAATCAGTTTTCAATATTTCTTTCTTCTGCTCTCAAATGTTTTAAATACGTTTTAGGGATCAACCAACCCATGGTCAGATTTGCTGGTGTGTTGATCTGGTGCTTAAAATGTCTGTACTGATAGTCATTCTTAACTCCATTCTCTAACACATGCAGTCCCATACCTCTCTGTGGGAAGATCTTCTTGGCTCCCATCACACTGATGAGGAGTACCATTTCCTTTTTAAGACATCCCATGCCACGTGTGTATCAACATTACTGTACTCCCTCAAACAAAATGCACCATTTTGAGCCTGACCTTGTAGACAATGGATTGTGCATCAGCATTCACCCTTAAACCTCAATTTCTCATCAGGGTTGTGACACAAAACTCCTCAAACCATCAATGACAGGAAAAAAGAGCAAGTAGCAGGCTCTTTCATTTTTCTCCTGATTATAATTGGACCTAAAATGTGTGTTGTTAATCAAGAGGATTTGCCTCCTCTTGAAACTATACATAACATTCTAGTTGCACCTTTTCACCATAAACTGAATAAAAGTTGAATGGTTGAAAAACTTTTGCCTGTCTGTGACTTTATTCTTTTCAGCAGCCTTCCAGGAACATTGTCAGGATCCATGGAAGTAGTGTTTCTAATTTTGGAAAGTGCCAAATGACATGTTTTAACTTGATTACAGGTGGGAGAAGAGAGTGGAGAATGATGTTTAGGGAAGGGAGGGTAAGTGTAGTAGAAATGGAAGAGAATTTGTCTACAAGAATATTATCAATGTTCTTGGAATCAGAGAAGGAGGTAGCACTGGAGATCAGTTCAGTGCCAAATTGCTGGTTAGTTCTTTACTTTTTAATGTAGCTAAATAAGGCCTTATAGCTGTCTTTTGAAAATGTTGCAACCCTATGTTTATAGTTGGCCTAACATTTCCTAATGGTTTGTTTGAGAAAGTTAACTTACCAGTTTTAAATCCCTTTTATATTAATGAAGTGAACATTTTTAGTGATGGCTAGGAGATTTTTCTTTTTATTATATAGTTTTCTTGGAGTAAAATTCAGAGGTGTAGGTAGTAACCCAATTTACAAAGCTTTCTGGAGAAACATGCCATTTATGATTATAAATAAAATCAGTACATAGGACATAATCAGTTTTGGATTAATCCCTAAATACAGATGAGATATTAGGGGCTAAAAAAGGTTTTCATAAAGAGACTTACAGAGAAAAAGATCAGATATGACTAGGATGGAGGTAAGCAGGGTGGTGCAATCTCAACAAATGTTTGTGAGGACAAGATCAAAAAGAATAGCAGTGGAAGAAAGTTGTTAATTGTAATGGCACATATAAAGTCCAGAAATCTCTTATCTGTAAGGAAGGATAATTCATTCCTGAAGTGTAAGAGATGCAAGATATTTTTAAAAGTTACAATGTGCTATGTTTTTCAAGAGTGCTTCCAGATTTTGCAGTCTTGCCATAAACCAAACCCTAACTGATTGCATTATAACAGTGGGTGGAGAAAACATTGTTTGAAATGACAGTTTAAAGTATTAGTAGCCATAGTACTGGTGACATTTTAAGTGCTGGTAGCCATAGTACAGGACATTATTGTAGAAAACATCTCATAAAAGTAATGAGCATTTGGAGCAAGTGCAATTAAGAATAATGAAGGAACACTGCAAGAAGTAAACTAAACATTTTTCGGGGACCTGTGACACATGCTCCATCTAAATTAGGTACCCCCGTGGTTCAACACCTTTACGTAAGGGAATAATTGTTGTTTTCTCTTAATTTACATATTCCATCTGTCTTTAAGGTATCATGACCTGAAAGTTGCTATAATTAGTGTATAAAGGTAGGAGTTCACAGCTTCATATACTAGTGAGTGTAGGGGGGCATGGTCTCCAGAAAAAACACATTTTTGGACTTAAAATCCTTAATATTTCTATAATATTTATGTATCATTTTATATTTTGGCATCATTTTCTGAATTTCAGTAGTTTGGAGTTAAAGTTACAATGATCAGTGATTCAGAATTCATTCAAATATTAGATATCTCATTTTATGATGTCTGAGCAGCTGCACTAAAACCTAGCTATGCCTTTACATCTGTTAGTTATCAATGACTAAATTCTTCTTTACCATGACATACATTATTTTTTCAGGTTTAGAGAAATTCTATTATAAACTTTTTCTAAAGTATTATTCTCAATTGAGACATTCAGTAAGCATGCTTATATACGACTGTGTGTGTATTCATGGCATACTAATTAGACTAGCTCGTCTTGGCTTTACAAGTTTTGGTTTTATTTAGACTTGTTGCTAGTACTTTCAATTCTAAATTGCTGCTTAACTAAAGGACCAGGTCTTTTTAGATGTGTGTGTGTGTATATATATATATATATATATATATATATATATATATATATATATATATATATATATAGTATATTTTATTGTATATCTTAGAGTAAGTTTTTGTACACTGCTGCCTAGCTGACTTAGTATCTGTAGATATTTTAACCTTGCCTACTGCTATTCTTGAAGGTTTCTTTTGTGCAGATACTGTGTAGCAATACATTTTGTTGTTTAACACCTGCTGCTTTTACTGGTGCATGTGCTTATATTGCTCTGTTTCCTTAACATTTTTCTCTCTACTTCCCTTCAAGCGTGCAACCCTCCTGCTAGTGTTAACCCCCCAGCTTCAGTGTGCTGCTGTCTACCAGAGGCCCTGAGAAAATTTTTAGTAAAGTTTCTGATACCTCCTCCCAGTATAGGGAAAAGAGCCTCATCCTCCTATGCTGTACTGCCTTTGAGATGTAGAGAAAATACATTTGGAAGTATGTGTATAATACTTCTTACAGCCTATCTTAATTTTGTTTAAGTGAATGCTCCCTGCCAGGACAACAAGCAGCTATAGCTTCCTAATCTTTAGCCCTATATCCCACATTTATCCTCCCCATTGAATTGCCCCCCTCATTCTATCTACTTATTTACTTTTTTTTCTCTTTCTTCTATTTCCCCACTTTTACTCTTTTGTTTGCTATGGCGTAAGCCTTAATATATAGTACCTACTGTGACCACTAGAGGGCAGTAGTACCATTTTATTCCCTAATTCTTACTTGCTGTAAGCTTTTAGTAATTAAACTAGTTTCTGACTCTTTTTCTACCTCCGTTACCTCCTAAACTGTATCCCTATACTACTGTATCTACCCTTATCTGCTCTCCACTCTCTCTACCATCCTAGATACCTTACTTAGAACTCAACTCCCTACCTTGCTGGTTGTTTTTTTTTTCCTCTGCACTAGTTCTCTTGGCTCTACCCCACTCCATTCACCCTGTGTGCTCACTCTGCTCCCCTACCCTACCCCCAATTCTCACCCACCCCCAATGGTCCTAGACTTAAACTTCCTAAACCACACCCTCTCCCCTACCCTACCTATCCTCTTCTTCAACCAATCTAGGCAACCTAACAGCATCCCTCTTCTACCATCTATCTCCTTATTCCAACTTTCACCAGTACCTTTACCCTAACTACTTTTCCCTATTATTTTTCCCTTACAATTCTTCCTTTTAAGACTTTACCTACTACCAGTTCTACTTTTCTCTTATCCCTGCACAATCTTTTTTGCAGCTGCACAAGCAACCTTGTTGCAGCTGTACAGGTAATCCTAGTAATATGCCTACAATAAATAAAGCTCTCCAAACTAAGTTAATACTCATAGCCATACTTATACCAGTATTCACTTCTGCCTATCTCCTCACCTCCTTTGAAAAGGTGAAATATTTCCACTACAACTACTCTCAAAAACAAACAGCCATTCACTCTGCCCTTACTCATTTTCAAATAAATATTACATCCACTCCCTGCTACTTGCTAGCCAAATACCATCGCCTCACACAAATTAAATTCCATAACACCACTGTGAGGAAATTAAAATATCTAACTAGTTTCATCTATAACCCAGTTTCTAGACTAAAAGCTCCCACCTCAAAAGATGGTGACATCCACCCCAACCCAGGCCCAACCAATGTTTCCACAGCAACAACTCATAGCACCACTCCCTCTACCCTACCTACCTACCTTGACCAGTCTCTGCAACTCCTTATTAATAGGACATTTTAATATCCGTAGTATTAGCAACAAAGTTGCCCATCTCCATGTGCTTCTTGACATTCATTCCTTTAATATCTTCTGTCTTACAGAAACTTGGCTAAAACCAGGAACTAAGGATATTGAGATAATTCCCCCAGGTTATAATATATTGAGACTTGACCACACGGAACGTAAGGGTGGAGGAGTAGCCCTTCTGTTTAAAACTAGATTACACATCTCCTAAATACCCTATATCCTCCCCAAGATAGTAAGGCGGAAGTCCTTATCTCTAGACTTCAACTCAATACTAGCAAATCCCTAAACATCATCTGTATCTACCTACCTCCTGGTAATAATAGCACTACTATAGAGGAGACTTTAAGCTGGGTATCTACTAGTTATCCACAAGAAACAGTTATACTAGGTGACTTCAATACTGACTGGAAGTGTGTCAATACTGACAACCCTTCCTCACATATTAATCTTTATGGATTCAGTCAAACAATCTCTACCACTACTAGAATTAACAAACCAAACAAAAAAGAGTATCTTAGATTGGATTCTTATTAACATACAACAACAAACTTATAAAGTAGGAACTTTGCCTGATGATGTAAGTGACCATACTTTAACTTACATTATAAGACAAAAAAATGATATTCCTAACTCTCCCATGTACAGGATCTCATGGTCCCATAAACACTTTAACCCTGTAATTTTCCAAAATGAACTTAATGCCTGTGACTGGACCCCTCTAAAAACTCTCCCACTCAAAGAGGCTGTTAAATATTCCAACTCTAAATTATTAACAATCCTAGATGAACACGCACCCAAACGGTCTATTAAAATGAAGTCTAAGACAGCCCACTGGCTGTCAAAAGGCAGTAGACAAAAGATATTGCTGAGGAATAAACATTGGGCTAAGTGGAGAGCTACCAGAACTATCTCTGAGCAACAAACCTTTAGACAATTGAGAAATATTACAAAAAGAACCATACTCACTGACAAAAAGAACTACTATTGGAAACTACAGCAAACCCACCATAATAATTCACAAAAGTTCTCGTCAAGAATAAATAGACTCCTACACCCTGGGAACTCTAGCACACCATCTCCACTAGGAGCTGATAATAATACCCCCCCAGCAAACTGCCAACACCTTCAATACCTTCTTTACAGACACCATACAATCTTTAGCCCGTCAACTATCCACAGACAATGCTAGTCTCCCTATCTCTTTACCTGATACTCTACCAACCTTCCAACTACAACCCATCTCTACTACTTACATCCAAAAAATCATCCAAAAGCTTAAACCATGTACCCCCTCTGCAGACCAGTTACCATCAGAATACTTGCAAAAAACAGCTAAATCAGTTGCCTGTCCTATATCCATCCTTATAAATAGAACCATAAACTAGGAAATCATCTTAGACATCTGGAAAATCTCCCACATAATCCCTTTACATAAAGGTGGTAACTCTAATGATTATTCCAATTACATACCCATAACTCTCTTATCACCTTTAGCTAAAGTCATGGAAAAATGCATTCATCACCGTCTAATAGACCACTTAACCCAACACAACATCTTAGCTAACTGCCAGCATGTCTTTAGACCATTTCATAGTACCACTACAGCTCTTCTTTCTTTCACCAACTCCATCAACTATAACCGTAATAACAATAGCCTCTGTTCCACACTCTTTATTGACCTGTCAAAAGCTTTTGACATGGTAAACCACCCCCTACTCATAAAGATCTTTGAATCCCTCTCTCTAGACACCAAGGCTGTCCTCTGGTTCAAGTCCTACCTTAACAATAGGCGACAGGCAGTTCTCTGGGAAAATAAGCTATCTTCCCACCCACCCGTCTCCTTTGGAGTACCTCAGAGTTCCATTCTAGGACCTCTTCTTTTCTCTTTGTTTATCAATGACCTCCATGTAGCAATCCCTCAAGCCACCTGTATACAATATGCAGACAAGTCTACGCTCATTTGTTCTGCCAACTCTATATCTGAACTACATTCTCTAACCCAGAAAGTATTCAGCACAGTAGAGGCTTGATTCTTGAAATGCTGCCTCCATTTGAAAGCCAAAAAGACCAAGCTCTTACTTTTTACACCTAACAGTAAGTCCTCCCCTATAGATTTCTCAATCAAATCCAATAATGGCACCCTTATATCCCCAGACTCTACTACCAAACTGCTAGGAATCACAATTGACAATAACCTCACCTTTGATAACCATATTCATAACTCCATTAAAACAGTAAATAGAAAAAATAGGCTCCTTATATAGAATAAAAGCCTTCTTAACTCCAACATCCAGAACTACAGTTGCCCACTCCCATTTAATCTCAACTCTTCTTTATGCCTCACCCATATATACTAACCTAAAAAAAGTAACCTCATCAAACTAGCTAACTCCTATAATAATATAGCCAGATTTGCCACTGGGAACCCATTAAAACTCACCATTGTCAGAACCTACAACAACTAGACTGGATAGAACTAAAAAACATTTTGTTACTCTCCCAACTTGCCATTGTTCATAACATATTTTACCAACCAAACAACATCCCAGTACTTTCCAACCTTATTACCACCTATAGGAATCTCAACTCCTTACGCTCCTCTAGCAAACTTCTTGCTAGCATAAGCAAGTCTAATAACTTGGCTGGTGACTCCTTGTTCTCCAATACTGCTGGAAAAAACTGGAACCTTCTGCCACCCGATCTAACTTTACAACCCTCCCTCCCACTCTTTAAACAAAGGCTCAAGAAACATCTTAAAACACGCTGGTTATGCCCCTATTGCAACCCTGACTAATCCTCTGCTTTCTCTACTGCTATTTCTATACTGCCTCCTCTCACTAATCAATACTACTATACCCCTCTGAAAGTAGTAACTATCACTAGTAAATTAAATAACTTTGACATGAATGTAAATTTCGCATGCTTTGTATATTACCACAGATATACTGTAAAGTGACTTACCCTATCCTGTAAGATTATAGCTAATCAATGCAATTTTCCTCTCACTAATACTCAGTACTTAATATTGTAATATCCTGTCTTTGTATAATTGTGCATGATATATTTGTGTGTTACTATATTTCTGTGTTACTAATGGAGCTTTTCTCCCCGGGCCTCTACTGAAAATGGAAATATAGCCAGCTGGACTATCCCAGTTAACAATTGTAAAATAAAATAAAATAAAATTGTTTCATTGATTGATTGATTGATCTTTTGACTGGTTCATTCAATCATCCAATCATTGTCACAGTAATTCAGAGTGCAATACCACATGCATGTCTTTCTTGAATGGAATGCCAATTCCTTACATGATGTGCACACATAGACAGAGTAAAAGTAACACACACACACACACACACACACACACACACACACACACACACACATTTACCACTTGAGTAACTTCTTCATTTGTGTCTTTTGGTGGTAGCTGGAAACCAGAGGCCATAGCAAAAAGCTACATTAACATAGGGACTACATACAAATTTCACATAAAAGGAATCTCAAAGGAGAATTAAAATATTGATTCAACTTTGTCACTTGCAGTTTACCCATACACTTGAATATATTAGAATTATGTTGTCCTTGCTCAGAAGCACATTTACTGGGAACAATTCTTATTAAATTATTATTGATTCTGGAACAGATTCAGACACATTTTATCTTACACTGATCTGTCTTTTTAGCTTTTGAGGATAACTTTGTTGTAAACTTCTCTTTTTTTTTTTTTTGGGGGGGGGGGTAGTGGTTTTTACCTATCCTATAGAAATGAACCTTAGCAGTAAAAATGGCAAAGTTAACAATGATCAGTAAAATGTTTTTTCAGGCGGCTGAAGGCAAATAATTATCGAGTCAAAAATCAAAGGATCACTCCGTGCTTCTCATCTCCTAAAATGCTACCACAAACAAATTTAACTGTGTTGACTTCCTCAATAATGTCATGTTAGCAACATGAGCCTACCTCTCCTACAGTCATCCTCTGCCCTCCTTTACATTCTGCTATTCTACTTCAAAAAGATTAGACCCAAAGACACAAAAACACAAACAGGCCAATATCGAATAGATACAACCCCAGGTTCAGATAACCTAGTCTCTCCATACATTCGTCTTTTTTGTAAGGACTTCCTCTCCTACCTCTCAGTCACATGAACAACTTCTTCCTGACTAATGATATTATGTTCTAGATTTGATAAACAGTTATAGCCACTCCTATTTCAAAATAAACAAAGTCAGCAAATACTACACAATACTGCCCTATCTCAGTACGTCCCACATTATGTAAAATACTAGAAAAAAATAATCTACAACCAAATCACTGCATATTTTTATCTTCTATCCAGGAAACTATACAGATTTGGGTCTGGACACAGCAGCATAACAGCTCTGTACTCCACTCAGTGATGACATTCTATCCAATATGAACAAAGGCAACCTGACAGAAGTGGTCTTTTTTAACTCATAAAAGCCTTTGATCTGCTTGACCATAACTCACATCTTGGCAAAGTATCTAAAACAGACTTTAGTGATGATACAGAGCTTTGGTTTGTAAATTTCCTCACCAATAGATCCTTCAAGGTGAAAGTGGGCACCTCTACCTCAGAGTCAGTATCACTAATGAAGGAGTTCAACAAGGATCCCCTTTAGTCCCTTTGCTCTTTTCCATATTTATCGACAAACTGTCTACAGTGCTCACCCAGATAGCTCTAATTCTTTATGGAGACAACACAGTCATCTTCAGTTCAAACAAACCCCAATCTGTCATACAAACTCACCTCTAAGATAACCTCCAAACACTCAGCTGATGGCAAATATACAAGCTTATACTTAATCCCTCAAAAACAAAGACAATACTCTTTGGAACCATTCAAAAATATCCAAAGCACTCATCTTCCATAAAATTAAAATGTTAACAGCACTACCATAAAAACTAGGGGAGGAAATGGTACCTCTGGCTTGAGAATATCCATCATCACAGCCATAGCAATGTTTTTCTGTGTCATTAAAAATACCCTTTTTGATTTACTTTAAAGTTAGGGACTGAAAAAAAAAATGCTAAATTTGAAGACCAAACAGAAAATAGGATGACTATATATATATATATATATATATATATATATATATATATATATATATATACATATATATATAAAGACTGATATGTATGTGTGTGTGTAATATATATATATATATATATATATATATATATATATATAAATATATATATATATATATATAATATATATATATATATATATATATATATATATATACATTTATACACACACACACACACACACACACACACACACACACACACACGTGTGTGTATGTTTGTGTGTCTGTGTGTGTGTGTGTGTGTGTGTGTGTGTGTGTGTGTGTGTGTGTATATATATATATATATATATATATATATATATATATATATCATTAAAACTTCAATTATACTAATAAAATAAAACTAACTGCCTATGGAAAAAGAATACAGACCATTAGTATGTGTTTTTTTAGCTTTCATTCCTTTTACTTTGCTGGAACTTCATCAGAATAACAATTCAATGCATACACAATCTTTAAATAGAGTATAGTTGACATATGAATATAAATTACAAACAACCAATCCCATCCTAGTAGGGAGAGAATGTACTTAAAGAACACTCCAAGAAATTTAA
The DNA here is from genome assembly GCF_019279795.1 of Protopterus annectens. Lineage (NCBI taxonomy): Eukaryota > Metazoa > Chordata > Ceratodontiformes > Protopteridae > Protopterus > Protopterus annectens. The sequence goes on from NC_056735.1 coordinate 216,257,782, forward strand.
AAAAAGAAGTTATGTCTTACCATAATGTTCCATCTGTGTTGTACATCTTTGTTCATTCATTGCAGATGGGACATCAGTTCCATCCTTGGAACTGATATGGCCGTTCCCCAGCTTGTGCAAGCCAAAAACTCTCAGCTAAGAACCTACCCACAATGCCACTCTCCTAGTTACTCCAGATCAATTTTGCCTGCCCTAGATAAGATGTAGTAATAAAAAAAGATAGTATTAGGCTCTGTCTGAGCAAATACCCTAACCAGGAGTTCCTAAAGTCTACCAGGAGTCCAGGTACGGGGAAGGAGGGTGGGAATTAATGAATGAACAAAGATTTATTACACAGATGGAACATTATGGTAAAACATAACTTCTTTATCTGATGTTGCAAATCTTTGTTTATTCATTACAGATAGGACTGAGTCCCCAGCTACTTGAGTCCTGGGTGGCCCTAAGGAAGGATATTCCTGAGCACCATAGAACCAAAAGATGCTCGTCCCCTGGAAGCCAAATCCAATGTGTAATGAGATATAAGGGTATGAGGTCTTGCCCAAGTGGCTGCTGCGCATATGTCATCCATAGAGGCTCTGGAAGAAAAAAAGAAGTAGCTATAGATCTGGTAGAATGAGCCTTTATTCTGGAAGGTAAGGATAGCTTATTCTGTTGGTAGATAAAGGTAATGATGTTTCTAAGCCAAGAGGATAAAGTCACTTTGGAAACAGGTTTACCCAATCTGGGTCCTGCAAAGGCCACAAACAATTGGTCTATTTTCCTGGAAGCTTTAGTCCTGTCTAAATAACCATGAAGCTGCCAGTGCACATGAAGGGTGTGCAAAAGGTACTCCGCTCTATTAGAATGCCTTGGGAAGAAAATCGGCAGGTCAATAGATTGGTTAATGGAAAAGCCAGAAATGACCTTGGGCAAGAAAGAAGGGTCAGTATGAAGGGACACCCTATCCGTGTGGAAGATCAAGTAAGAACTCTTGACACTCAAGGCCTGCAGCTCAGATACTCTTCCCACTGAGGTGAGTGCTACTAGAAGTATGGTTTTCCATGACAAAAATTTCAAATCACATGAATCAAAGGGCTCAAAGAGAAAACCTGAGAGAAACTGAAGCACCAGAGTCAAGTCCCAGGATTCTAAGCGAGACTTGACTGGAGGTTTAACATGTAATACTCCCTTCAAAAAGGTCTTGCATAGGCAGTGTGACGTAACTGAAAAATGATCAAGACCATTATAAAAATTGGCAATAGCTGCTAAATGTACAGTGATCATTGAACTGAGGTTCCTGCATGAAAAAGAGTAGTCAGGTATTGTAGGATGTTTTGAATAGGCATAGAGAAAGAGTCTAAGTTCTGGTCTTTGGCCCAGATAGAGAACCTAGTCCATTTACTAGAATAAACCTTTCTAGTGGAAGGTTTGTGTGAGGCCAGAAGAATTTCACGAATAGGAGATGGGATGTCAGGCAGCCGGCAATCATTGGAAGTGGAGGTACCAAGCTGTGAGCTTGAGACTGTGCAGGTTCGGATGAATCAGTCCCTGAGGATGAGATAACAGGTCTTGGGAATGATCTAGGATCCATGGGCTGTGAATCAGATGAGGCCAAATAAACAGGAACCAGACTTGATGTGGCCAGTAAGGAGCAATGAGGATCACTTTGCTTTTCAACCTCTGAGCTTTCTGGAGAAATTTTGGAATGAGGGGATACAGGGGAAAGGCATACAGAAGACCTGGGACCAATCGTGCATTAAAGCATCCCTCGATGATTCCCCCTGAGGGGGGGATCAAGGCAAAATAGCTTCTGCATTTGTAGTTTAGAGGGGAAGCAAACAGGTTGCAGCAAGGCTTGCCCCAATGTTGGAAGATCCGATCTGCTATTACAGGATTGAAGGACCACTTGTGAGGCACCAGGATGTTCCTGCTCAGATTGTCCGCAATAAGGTTGGAACTCCCGGGAATGTGCATTGCTATAAGAAAGCGATTGGAAGCTATCACACAGTGCCAAATCCTCATGGCTTCCCGACACAGGGGTAAGATCTGGTTTTGCCTTGCTTGTTGATATACCAGACGACTGACATGTTGTCTGACTGAATTGCAATGGTCCCTGAGGGTAGGGAGGCATGGAATGCTTGCAGTGCTAAGAGAAATGCCCTCAGTTCCAGGACATTTATGTGCAAGTTGGCCTCAATGGGGGTCCAAGTACCTTGAACAGTCTTTCCCTGGAAATGCCCCCCCCCCCCCGCACCCTATCAGTGAAGCGTCCGTGGTCACCGTGGCCCTGGGTTGAGGAAGACAAAATGGTTGACACCAAAGATTCGTTTGTGGCGTCATCCACCATAGCATTTCTTCCTTGCAACGGTTTGTAAGGCGTATCATGTGGTTGAGTGGGTGGGTTAACAACGACCATTGTGCAGAAAGGAGCCACTGCAGGATTCTCATGTGCAGTCTCACCAGTGGTACTAATGTAATGGCAGCTGCCATGAAGCCCAAGAGTTGCAGTACAAGACATGCTGGTACATATGTGTGAGGAAGAAGGTCTTGGATTTGGTGTCTTATTTTCAAAAGCCTGTGAGGGGGGAGAGAAGCTTGACAGGATGTTGTGTGGAAGACTGCTCCAATAAATTCCAGTGTCTTTGGTGGGGACATCTGAGATTTGTCTATGTTGATTGTAATCCCCAAGTGGAGAGCGAGACCTTGAGTGTAAGAGAGGCTGCGGACTAGGAGATTCCTGGTCGGAGCGGTAAGGAGCCAGTTGCCTAGATAGGGAAACACCAGGAATCATTGTAGTCAAAGATGAGCTACCACAACTACCATACATTTGGTGAACACTTGGGGGGCTGTCAAGAGACTGAATGGCAGTGCCCTGAACTGGTAGTGATTGGCTCCCAGCTGAAAGTGGAGAAAACCTCCGGGAGCAGTGATCCATCTTTATGTGGTAGTACGTATCCTGGAAGTCTATAGAGCACATCCAATTGTCCCTGCCTAGGAAAGGAAGAATAGACTGTACTGTTACCATCTGGAATTTTTGAGGATTGATAAATTTGTTCAGCAGGCTGAGATCCAAGATTGGTCTCCAGTCCCCTGTCTTTTTTGGCACTAAAAAGAAACTCGAGTAAATCCCGGATCCTGTCTGGTCTGGTGGGACTGGTTGGATGACTCTTTTTCTTAGCAGCTTTTCTATTTCTAAGGCTGCTAATTCCCACTGATTGGGTGGTACATCTGGGATTCATTTGATGGGTCTGGGAGTTAAATCAAATGGTATTTGTTAGTCTCTGGATATTATTCTCTGCACCCAAACATCGGTAGTAATAAGATGCCAGGCTGGCAGATGCAAGAAAAATGACCCCCCAACTGCTTCCAGAGGAAAGCAATTGGACCGCTGCTCAGGAGCACTGGTAGGGTCTGCAGGAGAAAGAATCTCTGGTGCCCTGGTTACCAGACCCCCTCTACCCTGAAAGGGGTGTCTTCCATATGAGTTTCCCCCTCTGCCCCAGGGGGATTGTTCACCATGAGTGTCATAATGGATCCTTGGGATTTCATGAACCACATCTTTCTTCCATTCTGGTTCCTGGACTTGGACCTGTGGGGGTTGGAAAAGCATATGCCCACAACAGACAAGGTCTTTCAGTCTTTCTCACTATGTGCAAGTGTGTCTAGTACCTTGGGTCCAAAAAGTGCAGATTCTTCGACAGCTGCATTGATGAAGGAAGATTTAAAGGGGTCTGTGAAGTCACACAACCGCATCCAAGCATTACTTCTCATGACAACACCAGATGTGGCAGCTCGAGCTGCCCCCTCAGTGGTGTGAGATATCAAATGCATCGAGGAGTTTGAGATGGAATCAAGCGTACCTAGCTGTGAGGCAACAGTGACACACACCTCATCAGGCAGTACCCCCACCAAAGAGGAAGACATTTTGGAAATTAGGTCTCTTTGGAGACGAGTAAAGTGTGCCAGATAGTTCAGAGACCATATGGCGAAGGTCACCAAAGCATAGGTTCACTTCCCTAGTCTGTCCATAGTCCAGGACTCCCTGTTTGTAAGATGGACAGTGGAACTATCTTCTGCCAGTTCCCTCTTGGTGGATGCTGCTACAACCATAGAATCAACTGTCAACTGCTTGGACCAGTGGGGCTGGTCTTCAGGTGTAGATAAAATTTTGTCTAGCCTCTGGGGGACAGGTTCTACATTGCCCGAGGCCTTTCAGGCAGGCTGCACAATTAGTTTAACAAGGTCATCTGTTGGTGGGGTCACCCAGGAAGTAGATGGCCAGGCACGCAAGGCCTGCAGGAACACAGATTCCTCAGAAGGGTTAGAGGACTTCCATTCCCTTCGCTGTTTGAGGATTTCAAGAATGTCTCAGAATGAAACGTCATCTGGGGGAGCACATGGGGACCTTTCCCCCTCATCACAACTAGTGTCTTCTGTGATAGATTCTTCCAGGGAATTAAGGTGCTTCCTCTTGCACCGTTTCTTCTGGGGTGGCTCTCGAGTGGGATCTTCTGAGGAGGACTCTGGAGAAGGGTTTCCCTTCCAAAGGGGGTTCTTGTGCCTCCCATGCCAAGAGACCCGACATAGTGGGTTGGGAGAGGTGCATGCTAGGGGTAGTTTCTGATACTGATGTCATTGGTGCTGACTGTGAGCTTTCAGAATGAAGGACCCTTTCTATCATCTGTACAGCAGGCCCACTTGAGGAGGGATGGGAGCCCGGAACCATGAGGGGCAACCTCAGAACCAAGGTCACACCCCACCCCAAAGAGCCCACCTCCAGTTGAGGGGTTCTGAGAGAACTGGAAGCTGTCAGAACCATGGACATAGATGGTGCCAGTGAGAAAATAGGTTCTGGACTTGGTACTAAGGTACGGACAGTCCAAGCACCGCTCAAACAAAGCATCGGCTCCACCGGAGCTGATGCAGCAAAGGTGGTCAGTGCTGACAGGGGAAACACTGCTGTTGGAGCCGAGACAGTATGTACCAAAGCAGACATCAGTACTGAGATCAGGGTGGATGCTGAAGGAGGATAAACAGGGGAAGATGTGGTAAAAGATTCTGAGCCAGGGGGGATGGAAGGTCTAGCTGGAATGGGCAATCCCCTAGCTGCCAGCAGCTGGTCTACAATCCGCACTAGGTCTAGTTCAGAAAAACTCCTAGTGGATCTAAAGGAGACTGCTGAAGGGGAATTAGGTCTTTCTAAAAAGGGGCTAAACCTCTGCCCAATAAAAGGGTCATACGTTGGAGAATATCTTGTCCTTGGTAGGTATTTGAGTTTTGGAGCTGATGGAGCTGAAGAAACTGTCGGCACCACGGTCGGGGATGGTGCCAAGGCATGTACAGTCATCGGAGCTGATGTGGGAACCAAGGATGGCACCAAAGTCAGTGGTACCATGGTAGGAACCGACATAGGAGTGAATATCATGGTTGGCAGCGAGGGAGAGGACATAGAGCCTGGTGCTGAAGATGTCTGCGCTGAGGGTGCAGGTGAAGCATGGAGCCAACTCGGTCCCAGAACTGACAGAGATGCAGGAACCGAGTGACTCCATTTTTCCTTATGTTTTATGGTCTTAGGAGGGGGTGAGACCTCCAACCCAGATAGAGCCTCCGAGAAAGGTGTCTTGAGTAAACCTTTTAAAATAAGTTTATTCTTACGTTCTGCTAGTGTCCGATTACTAAAACTAGCACAAATGTCACAGTCAGCTTTAATATGATCCACACCCAAACAGTAGACATAACGGACATGTGTATCTGACTTAGGCATCTTATGTCAACACTTGTCACATTGTTTAAATCCCAACTTAGCTTTGTCTGACATGGTAAGGTAACAATGCTATCCTATAGAAAAAATAAGGAATGTTATTTTAAAGAATACCACTAGTAAAAAGGGAAGGCCTGTCAAAGACAGGAGAGATGAACAATACCAAAAAAGGTAAAAAATTAAATTACCAAGGAAAAGGGTAGGAAATAGGCTTAGGTTATAGGTGACAGTGCAAAAAGGCTAACTTGACAAAAAAAATTGTATTTTTGAAGAAAAACTGTCATAAAATTAAACATTTTCTACTTAGCTTTGAGAGAGATGGCTAACACATTTCACTAGGAATGCAGCTAATGAGATCTGGGGTAACTAGGAGAGGGGCATTGTGGGTAGGTTCTTAGCTGAGAGTTTTTGGCTTGCGCAAGCTGGGAAATGGCCGTATTGGTTCCGAGGATGGAACCGATGTCCCATCTGTAATGAATTAACAAAGATTTACAACATCAGATGATGCATTACTATAAATAACACTAAACAGTTAGAGTCAATGTAAGTCCAAGCATTACAGTAAAAAGGGGGTGTGGCTTACTGCTACCATCTAAATGCACACTTTCGATTTGTAGTTTCATTTAAGCCTGGATAACACTCAGCATTACGACGTAGCTGCATGTACAAGCTGTTTTGTACAAGATCACAAATTCATCAGTTCTCATTGATGATGAGTATCTTGGCAATGTTCTTTTTTCACACATATTGTGTTTAGACCAATTATTTTCACACAAATGTTTTGTCAACAAGTTGTATTTTTGATTAAAATGTGTCAATGAATGTGTGTCACATAAATGTGCATTTACTCAGTTTACCTACATCCATATGTTTACTATAGTCTATCTGCATGTGTGTGTGTGTGTGTGTGTGTGTGTGTGTGTGTGTGTGTGTGTGTGTATATATATATATATATATATATATATATATATATATATATATATATTTATATAGATATATATAAATGAGTGTCATGAATGGTAAAAGACTAACAAAAGGGATCAAATATGGAAAGATCACAAACTGCTGATTTTATCATATGTGAGGTTGTGGTACATTGGTGATTGGGAATTTACCCTTTCCTCATGGTATTGCAGTCTCACAGTTGGTATATACAAACAGCAATTGATGTGAGTGTGCAATGAGGCTTGTCCCTTCAAAAATGGTTCTTGTTTTTCGATTTATTTTTTTCATTAGTTCAATTTTGAAAGTTTTGTCTGAATATCTTGAACTCAGTGCTTTGAATTTGAAAGATGTGACACAGACTCATATATTTTATTTTATTTATTTTATTTGCATTTTTGTTTGCCAGGATGGTCCATTAGGCCGCAAGGAGGCCTTTTTCAATGGAGTTCTGATAGAAAAGCTCCATAAAGTACAGATATTACAGTATACAAGGTTACATAATTACAAATATACAACAATTATAAAAATACACAGTTACAAAGTTACAAAAATTGGCATTTGCAAGAGCAAATTAATGCGATGCATTAAAAAGAATTAACTTCAGACAAATGAAAGTCCAATATAGAATGCTAGTTCCTGAAGTTTTAATGCTAGGCATTATAAGACTATAGGAGGTTGGTCACAGATTAGCTGGCTTGTAAAGAGTATCAACAGTCAGGGAAGTTATGTAGGATGGGAGCAAGAATATTCCCATTTTGAAGTTAGATGAGAGTGGAGCAAGGATTTGAAGGCAGAGGGATTACTGGTGGTTCGGATGGGAGGGGGGAGAGAGTTCCAATGATGTGCTATAGAGAAGGAATGAAGATGTTTGCCAGGTGGGCATGCAGGTCTATATACTTCAATTAAGTTTTGGAAGCTGGATCATAGATGTCTATCAGACAGATGCATTTGGAAGGTAGAGGCAAAGGATGGGCAAAGAGACAGGCTGAAATAAGTCTGTGTACTTGGATAAGTTGAATACAGGTGAGGAAGTTGGGCAGCTCGAGCCAGCTCAGTCGATGTAAGGAAATGGGATGGTGGGTAGTGGATCTATGGCCTGTTGCAGATTTTGAAATTTTATAGTAACAAGAGGAGAGTTTTGACTTGAGAGAAGATTGCAGATTAATAAGGATGGAGGCACCATATAGTAGGACAGGGATAAGGTAGGTGGTAGCAAGAATGAGCCTGGTAGGGGAAGAGAAATAATGGTTTTGGCGATAAAAAATGCCCAGTTTCTTATGTTTTTTTGATGTTTACTACTATATGGCTATCAAATTTTAGCTGATTATCAAGGAGGACTCCTAATAGTTTTGCAGTGGAGACTGTTTCAAGAAGGGTATTGTTTTGGCTGGTGATAGAGAAAGAGTTTTTGTCTAGGATAGTAGTTTTAGAAGGGGTAAATAATATGAGTTTGGTCTTGGTTGCATTGAGTGCAAGATGATTATCTAGACTCCATTGCTCAGTAGAAGAGAATGCATCGTGGGTTAGTTTTGCTAATGAGGAAATGGAGGAGGCAGAGCAGATTATAGCTGAGTCATTGGTGTATTGGATAAGTTTGGCATTTGGTATGGCATGGTGGAAGTTGTTTATGAAAATACTGAATAGCAGGGGACCTAGAATTAAACTCTGGGGCACACCTGTGGGAGTATTTAGGAAAGGTGAAGTTGCTTTTTTCCACCTAAATGCTTGTTGCCTATTTGACAGATAGGTGGTGAACCAGGTAATAGAGGAGTGGGATAGATTCAGTTTAATTTAGTGAGGAGAAGGTTATGAGAGATGGTATTGAATGCCTTGGAGAGGTCCAGGAGGAGGGTGGACGTAATATGACCAAAGTCACGGGCCTTGTTGACTGTTTCTAGGAAGGAGAGGAGAGCAGTAGTGGTGCTATGGCCAGGTCATAAATCATGCTGGGTGGGAGTAAGAAGATTATTTATGAGCTACAGTAAAAGTTGTAGGTGGATGCATTTTTCGAGGAGTTTACAAATGGGAGATTGGATAGCGATAGGTTGGAAATTAGGAATATCATTGTTGTTGCCCCCTTTGTGGAGTGGAATAATAAAGGCTTTTTTCTAGAACTGGGGGACTTGGCTTTCTGAGATTGACCAGTTTATTAGGATACAGATGGGGAAGGCAAAGGTTTCTGTGGCTATTTATAGGAAGTAAAAGGGTACTCGTTAGGTGCATTAGAGCATGGTTTCAGGTTTAGAAGAAGTTTTTTTATGGTAGAGATGGAGATAGGGTTCATGGAGAAGGGAGGGGGCTGGAGGTATTAGAGTAGTAAGAGATATGTGGAGGAGAATGTGGAGGAGCAGAATTATTTGTAAAGGAAAAAGTGAGGTTGGCTATGGAGTCATTGAAGAAAAGAGTTAAGTTGAATAGCTAAATCCAGTTTGGAGGTGTTTGGATTGTGGCAGGGGTTTTCTTTTTTTGCTGGAGTTAAGGAGAGAGGAGATTCAATCCCAGAATTTTTTAGGGTTAGTGTTATGGTTGGTTTGGAGTGTGGGGAAATAGACTTTGTGTCTGTGATAATAAATGGTAGTGGTGGTCTTGCTTTAATGGTAACATTTCCAAGCTTTATCGCAGAGCCGCATGGTGGCTAAGGTATTCTTAATTATCCATGGGACAGGGTTGCTTTTCATGCATTTTGTTTTCCAGGGAGCAAAGGAGTCTAGTAAGTTTAAGAAAGTTGTGTTAAAGTATGTAACAGCACTCTCTAGGGGTAAAGGTTTTAGTGGGTTTCAGTTTGTGCTTTTTAGTACATTTGTGAATGTATCAGGGTTAAAGTTTTTTAGGTACCAAATAGAGATATAGGTATGAGATAGTTGTAGGGAGGAGGGAAGATGGTGTGTAAAAGTGGGAAGGTGGTCACCTAGTGGATCAAGAAGGGTACCACTATCAGAGAAGTAGTGGGGATGGGAGACCAGAATCCAGTCTACGGTACTTCCATAGAGGAAGCCTTTGGTGGGTCTGATAATTGAGGTAATAAGTTGAGTGAAATTATAGAGATTTATAATTAGTGGGGTTGGTTGGAGACTGAATTGTGGCCCAGTTGATGTTGACATCACAAAAGATTATAGTTTTGTTAGTGATATTGGCAGAAAACCAGGAGAGAATATCTTCAAGGACTGGGACATTGTTTTCAGGTGGGATGTAAAGGGTGACGATGCAGATAAGTTTATGTTTATTTACCTGCAGAAGGGCTGCAACAAATTCTCCATTGCCAAATTTAGTAATAGGTTTAGAGTAGGGGTAATTAACAGGGATGAGGAGTAAAGGAGTGTAATACCGCCCCCTTTTTATGTGTTCTGTCATTTCTAATAATACGGTATTTGGGTGGTAACAGTTCTGTATCTTTTATATGAGGTTTAAACCAGGTTTCAGAGATGGATAAAATATTGGGTTGATTGTGGAGTAGCCAGGCATGGAGGTTAGGGATTTTATTACATAAGCTTTGAACATTCAGAGCTGTGAAGTGGAGGGATCTACAGTGAGTGGGGATGATTAGGTGGAGTGGTAGAGTTTTGTGGGTGAGGGGGACCAGGGTTAGGGTATAGGTCCCCAAAGAGAAGGATAAAGATAAAATGGCAAATGTGGGAGAAGCGGTATTTAAATTGCTTTGTGTCTTGTTTTTGGGTAGTAAGCTTTATTGACTTGGGGATAGTATAGATGGGAGTAATGTTTCTGGAGTTGGATAGAAGTTTGTAGGGGAATAGCATAGTGTTGTTGAGGAGGTAAAGGCTAGGTGATATGCATGTTGAGGAATGTGTGTGCTGCTCACAGGATGAGAGTGTTATGTGATATGGAGGAGAGTGGTAAGTATAGATGGGTGTGGTGAGATAATGTAGATAGGATAATGTGATAAAAATAAATATATGAGGTATAAGTGTGGCAGGTTTGGTATACATGGTGTATAGTTTAGGTATAGTTGGGCATAGGTAGGCTGACAAGATAATGGAGCAAGATATTATAAAAAAAGTATGACTTTTATGGTCTGAAAGGGTGAAGTTGATATAGGGATTGGACTGGAAGTGGTGGATTAATTATGGGTGGGGTTGATGAGATGATAGGGTTGGGGAGGAGGTGGGTGTGGTTTATTAAGTATAAGTGTAGAGGTGTTAGGTGTGGGTGGGATTTGGGGGCAGGGTAAGGGAGCAGAGTGAGCCTGCAGGGCGAATGGAGTGGGTAGAGCCAAGAAGGCAGAGTGAGCGAAGAGGGAAACTCAGCAAAAAACTATCAGCAGGACACCCTGATTAAGAAAACACAGAGTAGCTAGCAAGCTCAAGTAAGTAATATTATTAAGTTGAGATAGGGGCTTAAAACTAAGGAGTAATGGCTGCTAAAACTAGGTACATTAAGTCGGTGGCCATATATTCCCTGACGCCAGAATGGATCAGAGCAAGTAGTGAATTAGAACTCCTTATAGTAAAAGTATATACATATACTCACACAGAATGGTTGCTTTCTCTATGTGCACATACATGCATAATAATGGTTTGCTGTTTTGGCATCTTTGCTAAGCATTAGCATAGAGACAAGTTGTAATAACTCACTGTACAGTGCACTATTTATTAATTCTCATTTATATATTAAAAAAACTTTTCAAAGTAAGCAAAGAGGTATTATGCAACAAAACAACTGTGTCAAACACCTTTGCTGAAGTGTCGAAAGAGATACAAAAATTCTTAATTACAGCTCTTAAGACACAAACACATTAATTGTTATTTAAGCAACACTAACCATGGGGATTGTTTCTTAAATGATTACTGATACTGCTTTACAGATCAATCGGTACTTCTTCCATCATAGCCAACTCAAACCCTAAGAGCCTGCTGCCAGGGCAGCTATACCTTCCACCTGCCTTAATTATAGCTTTGCCACCATGCCAATGGAAGGACCTGTTGTGATGGTTGCAAATTATAAATGAGTTATTGGTTCACCACACTGTTTTATTATTGGGTTCATGGCAGCAGACATAAAAAAATGGTGGGCACATCAGCTACCAGAGGCCATGCAAAGGCACTAACAGAAAAGCCGTGATTGCTAGGGTCAGCAAATGCACAAAAAACCTCTGTGTATAATTGATTAATGCCCTTTCCTGCCAGCTATCATCTCTGTAGTGAGGATTCCTAGTTCAGGGGATCAAATGTACTCTAGACACATTGAATGGTGCTTGATGTCTAGCAGGCACAACAGTAAAAATAAATTAGGAACAGCATCATTTCTAAACCATGGGTTATTCTAATCACCTGTAAGATAATGTCAGCCTATAAGGAGTAATATATAGCCTGAGGCCTTGCATTCACAGAGTGATCTTTTATGATACTTAAAATAAATGCAAAATGTCTTCCTCTGAACGCACCAGTAAACTGGAAGATTGGGAAACAATATGTTCTACTGCTTCATTGAATAATAAAAGGGATAGAATGCCTTGGCTGATGAGGAAAATCATTCAAAGCCTAGAAATATAATAAATCCCTCCACTTTGGGGAAGTCTCTAGACAACCAGATCTAAAGGTCAAATACAAGAAGTAAAATATGCAGAAATAGATTAGAAGTAATAACAGAAATTGCTTTTTAACTAACATTTAAACATTTGCAAAGTGATCCTAATGCTGTCCTTGTGCCAGCACCATATAAAGATGTTTTCCTTCTAAACTTCATCACACATATAGACATTCACAGTGAAAAAGACAAAACTGATGCCAGTGAGCCATAGGGGTAACATATTATGTTAATGTTAATGTTAAGCACTTTTGTCTATGAGGATAGTATTCTTCAGAACAGCAATAAATGAACTATCCACATGAGTTGCAATGTCTATTAACGTTACTTGAATAAAAATGCCAGTCACTATTTTATGTCAATAAAAACTTCTCAATTGTTGATTTATTTTTTTAACTTCAAAATAATATGGATGAAAACATCAACATTACTGACTAGGAAAGAAGTTGAGTTGAATTTTGAATTAAGAGAATCAACCCAAAACTCATCAGATCAAACTCAGTTCAACCCACAAAAAAATTAAACTTTTTTTTGTTTTAATTTGGACAAAGAAGCACATGCCTATGTAAATCATTCTCATGTTTGTTTGTTTGTTTTCCTGGCATAATGGCACACACTTATGCTAGTGTGCAAATTTCTAGATGCTATTCAACCATAACAAGTATCACAAAATTCTATATAATATGAACCATTAGAATGACAATTACAATAGTGTGGTGAACCAATAACTCATTTGGAATTTGCAAATGTCACAAAATAAATCTGCAGTGTAAGCAAAATCCACATTTGTAAGTGCTTTTTTTTTTTTTTTGCTTGATTTTAATGCCACCATCTGTGTCTGTTAATGAATTTAAATTGTAATTGAGTTTATGAATACATTCTGGATCAGTACCTACTACTTTAAAGAAATACTCCCCTTTATAATCTTCTGATCACTTTTTACCAAATTCTTGTAAATGATTACCATAAATGATTACCAAATGATTACATTAAATAGCAGGTGTACAGAAATGGAAAATGCAATCACCAAATATGGCCTTTTGTATATGGTGTGGGAAGTGCCTGGCAGTATATAAAGGCACTGATCTGAAGCAAAAGTCATTTCATAACCTTCTGATCTCAGTGTTGTATATTCAAGGTAGGACGATCATTTTTGCATGATTCATCTGACAGTCCCTCAAAGGAGAGACCATGATCACACCTCTTGCAGCCTCTATATCAGTGAGTATACAGAGAGCTCCTTACCTGTATTGTTCAAATTTTATAGATCCACGATTCCCTTTCTGAAAAAAAAAACCACTGAATTTTCTAATTATACAAGCCATTAGGTAAGTAGTAAAGCTTGCAGTAGCTAGTAGTGCACAGACCAGATGAAGCTCCACGCACTACAAAGAATTATGATCAGGCGTCCGATCATGACCTAATATTATGCTTCTCTGATATGGATGCCAAGAATTTCTTATGTCCTCCATGTCTTGAATACATAATAATGCACTTCCAATTAGAGACCTGCTCATTTTCCTCTGTGATCATGGGTTCATAATCTCCCTTTCAAAGGTGAAAAATCAAACCCTGTACCTTGTGTCTATGAAGTAAATTTCTTAACCTTATACCAGGCCCAGACCCGTATCATTTTTACTGATTCTTAACAGTAAGTCAAAAGCTATACATACAAGTGCTGACTGCCTCAATTTATAAAGCATTTGCATGCATGCAAATAAAATCTTTTTCATGAGCTGCTGCACCTGTTTTCATCAGACAATGAATGCCTAAATGTGTTAATCACAGTACCTGTTCCTACATGTTCAGTTATGCCAATCACATTCCAAACACAGAGAGTACCCAGGTTATCTCCTCTTTATTAATTTTTCAAAAACCTTTATTGAAAATGATCATTTGTGACATAGGCAAACTTACACTGATATAAAAGTAATCACACCCTATTAACAAGTTTACATTCATAAACATTATTGGATACATAATCATATATGCGATGTACAATCTAAACAACAGTGCATAAAATATTCATTTTCTGCCTTCTCTTAAATGCCATTTCTTCTCCAAAACATTTTTCTGCATGAGTTTTTCCACAATTTCCATTTTTTCTATGTAATATACTCCTTTCCTTTCTTAGTGATTCCATTTCCTGTTCATTTATCTCTGCTACAATATTCACTACTTCAAGTATAGCTGGTTTTGATTTTGATTTCCATTTTCTAATGATTGCTTTTTTTGACACCCAATAGAATAAAACTCAATAAGGTCTTACTGAGTCTAGACATTTCAGATCCTATATCCCAGCTCAAAAAACAATAATTTCCTTAATTGCACTCATTTGCTTAGCCAATATTCCTGACAGAATAATCAATAGGGATTTTTTTTATTCTGCCAACTCATTACAATTCCAAAATACATGTTCCCAGTTACCACTTTTCTTCCCTATCACACCTTCAACATTTGCCATCAACCTTGCAATCATTCCTTTGAGTCTGCTTGGGGTATAAAAGTTTCTCTGCAAACGCTTCCAGGCAAAAATGCTAACTCTTCTACACTTTGTTCAAAATTTGGGAGCCATACATATGTCCTCCCATTGTTTATTTGTGAATTGCATATCTAATGCCTCTTCATAATTGTTTCTGACCTCCTCTGTTTGATTCCTATAGTTGTCATATAATATTTTATATGGCCTGCTAATTATCCCCTTTTAGCAGCAACTTCTCTTCTATTTTAAATTAAAAACTGAGCCAGTCCAGGTTTTTCATTTAGGATTGCCCTATCCCTTTCTTTTTGTGTGTATTCTGATATCAATTCCTAATAGGGAAGGTAATCACTAACCTGCAATCCACATGTCTTCTTGACCTCTTCACATTCTGTTACCTTTCTTACTCGGATTATTTGTTCCCACTACCTCGGTTCCTTTGCCATCTTTCTACTGTAAACTCTAGCCCCCTCTTGTCTATTTTCTGTACTCCTAATCACAGTGACCCTATCACCAGAATCTCCTTTCTCTATTCCCATGTTGGCTTAGTTCTTAGTAAACTTTCTGATGCTTTACAAATATAATATTCTGTATGTCTGTTGTTATTCTCTTTAAGGATATGCATCCAGAATCCCATTTTTTCCTATTTCTTGAATCACACTCCTGATTCATCATCATCCTTTCCACGTTGAACTGTAACTTTCTAATTGTATTATGTATAAGAACCTTAACTGTGTATCTCTGAAATATCTCGTCGAATCAATTAATCCTAACTCTCCTTGTTCTGTTGGGAGGATCAGCTTATCCCACTTGACTCTTGCCCTCTTCTCTTCCCAAATAAAATCCTTCAACTCTTGATAAATTACTGTCCACAACTTCTCCTCTAGTTGTTAAAATATGCTTGACATGTGTATAAAATAAAGGGACTAAAAACATTTTACTGCCCCTATCTTGATATCCAGATCAATAGACAAGATCTTCCAGTTTCTCAGTTTTTGTATTATCTTTTTAGTCTCTTCCCACATACCCTTAACTGCCATAACCAAATCCTTTTTAATCCATACTACTAAATATTTCATTTTATAATGTCTCCATAAATATGAGTATTGATAGACCAATTTATGTGTGGGTGCATAATTTATAGCTATTGCCCTCATTTTATCTTCATTAATTTTATATCTCAAAAAAATAAACTGTCTCAGAATACACTGCAATGCTGAAATATCTTTCTCTGGATCTATGATATACAAAATAATATCATCTGCAAATAATGGCAACTTTTCTTGCATCCTGTGCCAATTATATCCTTGAATTTCTGAGTCCCTTATTTTCTTTGCCAGTGGTTCTAGATATACTATAAATAACAAAAGGGAAAGAGGACAACCCTGCCTGGTTCCTCTCTTCAGAGATGACATATGAGAAAGGAGCCCTACCACTTTTCTTGCCTCCGATCCCTCATATATCATTCTAATTAACCTTATTATTGTATCAGAAAATGCAAATTCTTCCATTACCCTATACATAAAATCACAACTTATTCTGTCAAATGCTTTCTGTGCATCAAGACTTACTAATAATAACTATATTTTCATGCTTTCTTCTTCCCTCTGGATCATCATTGTTCTATTAATGTTAGCAAATGATTACCTTCCCTCCACAAAACCACATTGATCCACATCGACAATTTATGGTATCACCTTTGCCATTCATTTAGCCATTATAGACATAACACTTTATAATCATGGTTTAGAATTGAGATGTGCCTATACAAAGCTAGATTAGATGGGTCTTTACTGTCATGAGGTATTACAGCCACCACAGTTTTTTTCCGGGATGTTGGTGCCTCCCTTCCTTTTAAAATTTTGTTAAACAAATCCTTCCAGACTTTTATCACTTTCTTCCCTCCTAACTTCCAAACTTCTACCAGAATGCCATCTGTGCCTGGAGACATTCCTGTAGATTGGTTATCCCTCGTCATTTTTATCTCATTTCCTCCTGTCTTAACTGTTACTTGTTGAGCCTTGTCCACCTCTAATCTTGGCATTTGTGTTTTTTTCTAATTTGCCAACTTTTCTGCTTTATACAAATTTTCATAAAATTTCTTAATATATCTCAGATATCTCTGGTTATTTTTTCTTGTTATAGGCTCCCTATGTTCTTGATTATTGTTTTAACCTGCATGATTATTCCAAACTACAGACACGTTCAGATATGTTCAGGTTCCTACTTTGAAGCTTTCCTTCTTAATCATTATAGATATTCTTATCCTCTCAGCCTTAACTTGTATAGACTTACTACGTAAGTACAACTCTCATACCACAGTACTCTTGCCTTTATAGCCATCGTAACTAATCCTCCCTGTTTTTCATTTTCAGAGTTGTGGTCTACCTCCTCACCATTCTGGTAGATATCTATAAAGCCTGTTCCCAATTTGCCTTTATCTATATGCTTCCTCAAGTTCTCATTCTTCAATCTTGATTTTACTCTTGACTTTTTTGATTTTTTTCCCTGTTCTATGTTTCTTTCATAATAATTCCATATTTTTTCTATATCACTGAACACCTTCTCCCTCCATTTTTGCACTGCATTGCCACCTTTTGGATTCAACTGTCTCTTCTCTTACTCCATCAGTCTCTTTCTACTGACCCCCCCCATTCTTTGGTGTATAACCTTTCACTCAGCTAACTAGTACTAATACTGTTTCAGTCTTGCACTCTACTTTCTGTCTCAGTCCTGTATTCCATCCAATCCACTAGTTTAAATACATAGAGCTTCCTTGTGTCTTCCCCTGGTATGGAATATTACGTTTCCCTTCATACACAATGTTCTCCCAAATCCTTATTTTCTACTCACACTTCCAGAACATCTTTTTCTGACGTTCAATTGCTTGTAGTCCTGAAGAGAGTGCTACTGCCATGCCTTGAACATGCAGTTTCACTGACCTCCACTAGCTGGACCATAAAGCAACTTCAAGGTGTTATTTTTGCAGGCAGTATGTGACTTCAAATAAGGATTCTTAAGTGCTAACTTAAAACCCCAAAAAATTTGAAAATTTCACAATGGTAATGGAGTGGAGTTGGGGGTAGGCAACCAGCCAAACATGGAGGAGGAAATTAACTCTCATTTGCCAACCTACAAGCTGCTTCACTTCTAAATCCTGGTTGTTTGTCCGGGAAAGAATCATGGATAGTGAGAGAAGCAATCTAGGTTGCAACAATTTTGTAGACACTGGTGTCAAGGACTCAGATAAACTATTTTGGATCAAATTTTGGATACACTGAAATCTGTATCCTTGAGACTAAGGGATTACAAAACTGGTTGCAAAAGAAACAGAGCTCAGTCAGTGAATTGCAACAAAATATTTCTGGCTTGCAAGTGGAAGTGAAGCAAAAGTCAGAAACTCTAACAAATATAAGCAGATTACGTTCAGAACTCACTTGCTAAGTTCCAAAATGGACGATTTCAGAAAATAAATAGAAGGGGAAACGTTCACCTCTCAGGTATACTAGAGTCCATTGGCGATAATCAGCTGCTGGATTATTTTTACAATAAAGTATTACCTTTTGCCAATGCTCCAAATGACATGGATTGGGATCTGGACAGGATCCATAGGGTGAGAAGCATCCATGAAAAGCAACAGCGTCCAAGACAAGTGATGTTACAATTATACTCCTATTCAGCTAAGGAGTGGATTTTAAATATTGCTTACCTGCTGCATGGAGTGTGGGTTGAAGGTCATATCATAAAAGTACTTCATGACTATTTCAAGGAATTATATATGAAGATAGCCACCGCTGTGAATACCAGAAGGGAGTTGAAGTATAAAGCCTTAATTTCATAGATAGTATACACTGCAAGCCTGGTGGTAGTGGTGTAAGGCCAAAGGTGGAGATTCCAGATCCCTGAGAAAGCTTTCAATTTTCTGCTGCCATTCCAAGCCCAGGTGGATGACATTACAAATGTCCATTAGTGTGGCTTTAAAGAGGAGGAAGGGCACAAGGTGTCTGATGATGAGTTTCATATTTTTGGGTCAGATCAGTTCATGGTCTGCTGGGCAAACAGAAGAAGACAGGGAGTATCCAGTAGTGACAGAGATGAAGAGGATATTGGTGCCATATCCAAAAGAGAGCTAGATAGAGAGGAGCATAACTGTTTGGCAAATTTGCAAGCCTGATACCAAAAGGAGAGGGAGTGCATGGAAGAAGTTGTGAGGCAGGCAAATGTGGAGGGGAGTCTTTCCATGAATGGTGAATCATTTGAAATGGATGGTAACCCAATTAACTGACATTTGAGAGGAGAAGAAGCCCATTCAAATGTCTTGTCCATTTCTGTTAGAATAATTCAGTCTAAATAAGTATGATTATTATTTCTGACAATGGAGATGCTAATAAATCAGGCCATTCTGCAAGAGGAGCAAAAGCCCTAAGACAATTAGAAAATGGCTTGTCAAGTTAATAATCCACATCATGTTCAGTTAGGAAAATGAACATTTCATATGTTACTTAAACAGGAACTCTAATGAGGTATGATGTTACATCATGCAGAATGCTGTCAGAATGGATGCATGAGTATTAGGTTCAAGGGTTCTTAAGTGTGTGCTAGGCTAAGACCACTAGGATCATTTTAAGCATAGTCATGTATCTCAAATCTCTGACAAGTTCTGTTACCCTTGATAAGTGTAAGCAGGGACTTGGGAGATGAAACATTTGCAAGCAGTAAGTACACATTTATACAGGAGGCATTTTGTTGTTGTTTCTCTGTTTGTCATGAGGCAATGTGATTTTAAGCACATTTTTCTTTGTTAAAAGTATTCGTTTTCTGGGTAGTGGTAACAATGTTGGACTTTGTTGTTAATAAGTTAATCATTTAAGTAATGTTTGCAGTAAATATGGATTATTAAACATGTTCTTGAATTTGAAAGGTTATGTTGCTGGATTTGGGTGAGAGGAAAATGTAGGTTTCAGGTTAATCTCTGGGTCTGTGAGTGTCCATGTATATTGTCCTCACTTTTCAAAACAATGCAGTCCCTGACTTTCCTGGGCCTAGAGCCTTGCCTAGATCCAAAATGGCTCCAAGGGTCATTGTTGAACTTTCCCAGGCAGAGTGGAGGGGGAGTGGGTCAATGGATAGAACACCTGGGGGGATTTGAAAGTTTTAAGAATAGTCACGTGGAATAAGGAGGGATCTCAAACCCAATCAAGAGAGGGAAGATTAGGCATAAGCTTAAAAGGTCACAAAGTATAATTGCGATGTTGAAAGA
The DNA here is from genome assembly GCF_019279795.1 of Protopterus annectens. Taxonomy (NCBI): domain Eukaryota; kingdom Metazoa; phylum Chordata; order Ceratodontiformes; family Protopteridae; genus Protopterus; species Protopterus annectens. The sequence continues at coordinate 216,277,750 of NC_056735.1, forward strand.
GGCTAATATAAATAGTAAAGAGGTGGATAAATTTGGGAGGACAGTTTGTACTCCTGGGCCATGGTCTTGGGATAAGGGTAGAAGAAGAGGGGCTGCCATTTTAAGACACAGAAGGTTTCCTGTGAGGGATAAAGTTTTTAAAAAGGCAAAGAGGGTAGGTGGGTAATATTATGTGTGCACATAAATGACCATTTATGAGCCTAATATAGATGGCACAGAATTCTTTAAGAAAATCTGTGAGAGATAACTGAAGAGATTTTAACTTGGTTGTAGACTGGACAAAAGACTGAAAGTTTGGTTGCAAAGAAGGCAATATCAGGATGAATTAGATAGTGATGAGATGGAAAAATACAAGGTATGGGTAGATGTATGGAGAGAATGACATCTTTACATAGAAGAGCATTCCTTTACAAGAAACTTTGCATGTCAGGCTAGTAGGGTGGATAGATGTTTTTTTGAGAGTGACAATATTAGATCATATGGAGACAAAGGAAATAGGTAAATGGGAAGCACTAAAATGTACTTTTAGAGGTCACCTGATGAGCATGGAATGTTATTGGAATATAGAACAGGATGAAAATGTTTGGAATTTGGAGCAGGAGTTAAGAATATTCCAAAGATGTTTACATGGAATGCTCAATGTGGTGAGTACTTAGGTTAATTTCAGGATAGAGTACAATTGAGCTTTGATAGATGAGCGGTAAACAATGGTAGTGGAGAAGCACCTGATTTCTCTGCAAGAAGTTTTGGTGTTCTAATGGGGAAAGAAAAGGTAAATGACTAACTATTAAAGTTAAAGTGAGAGAAGTACAATCTAGTATACAGGCAGCAATAGATAATCAATGGTCTTCTGGTTTATGATTTAATGAGCACCCATATCATTTTTGGGGAGTTTTTCTCAGTGATTTATGCATCTATATTGCAAGCCAGATGTGCAGATTCTTTAGAAGAGCATTTTTTTCTAATGGAAAGGTCATTTGCTTTCGACCCATGCCAGATAGGTTTTCCAATTACCACCCCTATCACCTATCTCTACCTGGTCGATAATTGCAAATGTAAAAAATGGCAAATATGGATGGATGCCACCACAACACCTGGCTTAAATGACCACATCAGTCTAAAACCTTTCCTAGCACTAAATTAGTAATTAGTAACACTGATAGGAACAGGCAAGTGTTGTGTTTACAGATCATCACTATTATATGAACAATTTTAACTGAGCAGTAACGAAGAACTGTGAATTAATATTTATGTTATTTATTTATGTATTTATGTATTTCCAGTACACATTCCCTCAATAACCCACTATTGATTCGTATTAGTTTAAATTTATATTTATATTAGTATTAATTATATATTAGTATTGTATACATGTATTTGGATAAGTATACTACATATGGAAGAAATCCAGTAGATAGACATATTATACACATATAGTATGGAAGACAAATTAACAGGGAGATTGCCTTTACTTATGAGTCATTCTTAATTCTCTGTTGGTATTATAAAGTGTGTAAAATGTTATTAATCTTCACAAATTTCACAAAGGGGTAGAGTAATCTAAGTACATATGAACAAAGAATATAGATAATATTTACCACTAAGACTGTATGTAGCTTAATTGATTAATTAATATTGTTTTTAATGTTGCCATTGGATACTTTTTTAGTACTATTTTAGAAAGGTTTGGCGCCAAAAAGCTTTTAAATTGAAATGTTAACAGGAGCTTATTGGTTCTGAAGAAATCTGTGTTTTGTCAGATGAAAGCACTCAACCCTGACTAGAGCTCCAAGTGCTTCGTTTTATTTATGTGAATAAATTCATTGCTTAAAAATACTTCTGGTGTTCTGAGTCTCGAGCTTGGGGATCCTTGTTCTACTTTTTGGATTTTACAGTTGCTGTGTGCTCTAATTGTTTTTACTTATCAGTAACAAAGTGGTCAGACAAGTGAAATACCTAACAGAAATTATATTAAATGGGGAGATGAGTATAAAATCTTTATTAGAAATGACTTTCCTGTAGGAAAATAAAGTAAAATACAGTATCAGTATGGACAGAGGCAAATAATGACAGTAATTCAGAAGAACGGGAAATGACACTGCCAGAAAAATTAGTGGTACTTTCCTATACCTTGCTAGTCAAATCTTACACAAGTTGAAGTACAAAGGATGAGCACTGACAGGTATTTCCAGACAACTATGACCACCACTGCAAACTAATTTCAAGGAAATTGTTTTCCATGAAGTTTCCAGCAGTAAATAGATTTGATGGTATACCTGTCAATAATGGTAGAGGAATGGAAGAAGATATGACAACTGTGGAGACCCAGCCTCAAAAAAAAAATAAATCACTGCCTTCCTGGATCCCAAAATACCTGGTCAATAAGGACAACAATATGCAAAAGGCAACATAGGAAAAAGCATATTCCTCACAACATTAATAAATTTTTATGCTTACATATCTTATTTATGCAATGCCAAAGTAACAGACCTACCAACAAAGCAGATAAATCCTATAGGAACCTAAAAGTGTTACTACATATTGCTTGGAGCCTTACCAAGAAACACACCACCCTACAAGCTCTCTTCACTCTGGAAAATATAGACATCTGTGCTGTTACCAAGACATGGTTTAAAGCTGCAGAATGTACCCTGGCATTGCAAGGCTACAGTGCCCTCCACACATTGAGACTTTCAGCCACATAGACAGGGACTAAATTTGGAGGTGTCTTGATCTAGATTAGCAACATGTATACCTCAAGTTTGATTAAAGAGGATGATATCCTTGAGATCATCTACATGCAAATCTCCTTAGATAGAGTCCCTTACATATCTTAGTATGCTAGAGGTCATTATCTATGTCATTTAGATATAGTCATATATAAGTCAGCACTAAAAAATTAAAAGCACTACACCCTCACAAACTCCCCTTGAGTAACTTGTTCCCCATTGGCCCTTTTTTTCAATTATAAAGGAATTCCCAATACTATTCTAGCATGTCCAAAGGTCAGTTGTCAATCTCCTCTCCGGTGCAGCTGGTGAACCTGGAAATCTTGAGGCAATGTTACAACTGCCTAATGTACACAGACAACCCTCTCCTCCTCCCAACAAATTCCAGCACATGTGAGAGATGCAACCATATAGCCAAACTGGAGGCTAAGCTCTCTCAACTCAGTACTGGCGTAACCAGTCAGGAGGAGAAGGAAACCACACTCACTACAATTCCAGTCTCACATAGACCTACCACGACAGCAAACCAAACACACAAAAACATACTTGGACGCTCTAAATAAAAATCTGCCTAAGCAGCAGAGGCCTCCAAAGCAGACACCCAAGCAACCGCTACCCCAAAACAAAACACGTGCAACACATAGCTCATAAAGCCAATGTGCCGAACAGTCACAGCCCTTAAGGCTAAACAACACACCTGATACACTTGTAATAGGTGACTCTATCATCAGGCACACTGACGTCCCGCTCACCAGGCTGAACAAGGAGAAGGTCACGGTGAGCTGCCTATCGGGCGTTAGGATCCGCCACATAACACAAGCACTCAGGTCACTCCAAGGCAAGTACAAATATGACTCAGTCATTGTCCATGCTGGTGTGAATTACCTGAGACGTACCTCCCTGGACTACATGAAAAGAGACATAGAGGAGCTCTCTGAGCATGTAGCCCAGGCCGGTATGACCCTGACCTTGAGTAGCATCTTACCCTCACCAAGAATGATGCCACAGTATGAAGACAAGATTATCAATTTCAACAATTGGCTTAAGTATTGGTGTCATTCAAAGGGGATCCAATGCCTGTCAGCCTGGGATGACATGCTCGACAAGCCACGATGCTTCGCTAGGGACGGCTTGCACCTGTCACCCCTGGGCTTTCGGATATTGGCAAAGGCTCTTGCTACCCCCATAGTGCCTTTTTTAGGCAAGGCTCAAAAGACAAACCCACCTCCATAGGTATCACAAGGGATAAGAAACTAAGAGTAATGCTACTCAACGCCAGAAGTCTAAACTTCAAGATGCACGCATTCGAAACTCTCCTTAGCATGGAGAACATCGATATCTGTGCAGTAACAGAAACCTGGTTCAAGGCTCTCGAAAGCACTTCAGCACTACCAGGTTATACCTCATACCATGCTTTTCGGCCCCAAAACTTGGACCGAACCACAAAAGGAGGGGGAGTATCAATATTCGTCAAAGATACCCACACTTCCAGGTTGGTGGCACAGCACGAAGCATCAGAGACTATCCATGTGCAACTAACAGTGGGTAAAACTGCCTTCCAGTTTATAGCCTGCTACAGACCACCCTCCCAAACCCAGGAACCCCACTCGGCCTTCCTGAGAACACTGAAAAATATGAAGGTCTCTCCAAACACCATTATATTGGGTGACTTCAACTACCCAACCATAGACTGGGAGCATTACTCTAGCTCCAACACCCTAGCCCAAAGGTTCCTAGAATTTATAAACTCAAATGCTATGGAACAACTTGTTACCCCTCCCACAAGAGGGGAAAACATACTGGACCTGATCATCACCAACATGGGGACTCTATGCTCCAGACCAGAAGTGTATCCCTCACTGGTAAGATCAGACCATAAACTAATCTCACTGGATATTCACATCCCGACCCCACCCCATGCCCAGAAAACCACAGTGAAAAACTTCTCTAAAGCAAATTTCACACTCCTCAAAACTGAGGTGGAATCCTTCAAAGCCCCGGCCTGTGGATAATCTGCCCAGACCACAAAATCCTTTATAAACGCATTCTATGAACACCTTCAGGAATGCATGGATCATGCAATCCCAAATAAAACCAAGACCCAATCCTCCAAAGGCAGATGTCCTGTCTGGTGGACCCCAGCCATAAACAAACTATACAATAGAAGGAGGAAGCTACTATATGACAGAGCAAAATCCCAAAAAGGGAAGGCATCTCTGATCAGTATTAGCAAAAAACTACAGGCACTCATAAAATCGTCTAAGGCCAGCTTCGAGAGAAAAATTGCACAGGACACTAAGGATAATCACAAGGCTTTCTTTAGTTATGTTAGGAACCTGGGTGGGAATTCCCAGATATGCTCAGAATTAGTCCAAAATGACAAAAAATACACCGAACCCACAGACATTGCCAACATCCTAGCTGACAGGTTCAGCGCAAACTCCCCCCCTCTCCCCACCAAAAGGGCTAATATCTATCCCAGCAGAGTGCTGCCCCCCTGACATCTCAGATGCTCAGGTAAGAGCTGCCCTCTCCAAAGCAAGAAACACAGCATCAATGGGACCAGACGGTGTCCCGGGCTGCATCCTACATGAACTCCAAGAAGAGCTAAACCCAAACCTAAAACTACTGTTCAATCTCAGCCTTACTACAGGATATGTACCCAAAGAGTGGCGTACAGCAACAGTGGTCCCTCTCCACAAAGGTGGTGCCTCAACAGATCCTGGAAACTATCGCCCCATAAGTCTCACTAGCTTGGTCTGCAAAGCTATGGAAAGGATCATCATGGACCTTATAAATAAAGATATTGGGGACCTACAGACACTGGATCCTACCCAGTTCGGCTTTGTTAAGGACAGATCCTGCCTCTTAAACCGGGTCGATTTCTTTGAAACAGTCACCAAGGCCATTGACAAGGGGAAGGTGGTCCACACAGCCTACCTGGACTTCGCAAAAGCCTTCGATACAATACCCCACTCGGGCATTATAGATAAGCTCACCAGCTTAAATATAAACCCCTATGTCACTAGATGGGCTGCAAACTGGCTCAAGGACAGAACCCACATGGTTAGAATAGCTGGAGCCATGTCAGACTCCAAACCAGTTACAAGTGGCGTCCCACAAGGCTCAGTCTTGGGACCTCTCTTGTTCGGTATATATTTCTCGGAGGTACAGGCCAACATGGAAGGACTGTGGCTGACCAAGTTCGCAGCAAACTGGGCGCCATAATAGACTCTCCAGCCGACACAAGCATCCTCCAAAAGGGCCTCATAGAAACAGACAACTGGTGCCAGAGCCATGGCCTCAAGCTAAACGCCAAAAAGTGTATAGTCATCCCCTTTGGCAAAAACAAAGTGCCCACAAATTACCACATAGGTGGTAATCCATTAAGTACAGAAGAAGTAATTAGGGACCTGGGGACCCAAGTTGATAGCAATCTCTCATTTGACAACCACGTGGCCAAAGTGGTTAGAAAAACATTTTATATAGCCCACCTAATCATGAAGGGATTCACATCTAGATCAGGGGAGGTCATCGTGCCTCTTTACTCATCCCTCATCAGGCCCATAATTGAGTACAATGCCCCTTTTGGGATGTACCTTACCAGACACCTGCAGCAACTGGAAAGACCCCAAAAGTACCTCACCAAGAGGATCAGAGGGCTCAAACAGATGCCGTATACTGCCCGGTTAAAGAAACTCCAGCTCTACTCAGTGGCATACCGCCTGCTTGGAGGCGATCTGTGCCTGACGTATAAAGCCATGTCCAACCCGGAATTAATGGACATGCTACACCTCAGAAAATCCAAATCCCATCGAGCTACGTGCGCGAGGGACTTAAACCTCAGCACTGAAATAAATAGGACATGCTGGAGGGACAGATTCATAACCCAGAGGCTCCCTTCACTCTAGAATAAAGTCCCAGTCCAGGTTAGGCAGAGTCCCTCATTGACTCTCTTCAAGAGGAATCTTGATGAGTGGATGGGAGATCGTAGGTTTACCCGGGTATCACTTCTGTGTCACTGTTAGACAGAGGCACAGTATACTAACCTCGAAAAAGGGCATAGCAAAATTAATTTAAAATGGGTGGCGAAAGCCATACACACTCTGGCTAGGCTTATAAATGCCCTAGGGCAGATAGCCTAGTATGAACCTATGAACCTATGAACCTATCAATCCCACAGCTCTTATCTAGACCTACTGGAGGCACTCTCAATCCAAATAAACACACTGTTCATGGGAGACGTTAACTACACCTGTACAGGCTGGGAAACATACACCGCCTCCAACTTGCAGGCACAATGTCTCCTGGACATTATTAACACAAATGCTTGTGAGCAGTTAGTGTGCACTTCACCCAGTGGTTCAAACATACTGGACCTAGTTCGCACCAAAATAAGAGAGCATTGCACTCCCCCTTGTGGTGGGGTCTAATAGCAAACCTATCTCATTCTAAATAAAAATCAACCTTTTAAATTAAGCTAAACCTGTTATAGTTAGGGTCTGTTCTGTAGCAAACTATATTAAGCAACAGGTGGTCAAAATTCAGTGTTATTCCTAACCCAGAATTCACAACAACCTTTGTAGAGTTATTCACAGAAACACTGTACAAACATGTAAATGGCTGCATAGAAGGTGATATACCTACTAGACGTCAGCCCAACACAAATACCAGAAACAAGCCACACTGGTGGAATCTTAATCTTAACAGGGTATATAACAAAAGAAAAATAAGTCAACCCTCATAATGACAAAAGCTCACTAATTAAACTAAACCAGAAGCTAAGAAAGACTAATTAAACCCAACAAGACCAATTACGATGTCAAGATAGCTTCCCCAACTAAAGACAACCACAAGGCCCTCTACAGCTATGTCCAAGACCTAAAAGATAACATGGAACAGTGTGCAGGACTGTTAGTAAATGGTACCACCTTCACTGAGCAGAGTGACACAGTGAATCTGTTGGCTGGCAAATTCAGCTCAAACTTCACCCCCCACTACTTCCCCCCTTTCACCCCTCATCAAATGTCTACATGAATTCTCCCCTCAAGTATCAGCATGAGGCAGGTTATAGCAGTGCTCATTAAGGCTAAAAACACAGCTGCAGTGGGGCCCAACAATATCTTAAGCTACCTCCTAAATAGCCTGAAACATGACCTATCAGGGCAAATTGAGTCACTTTTCAGCTACACCCTTAAAACAAGCTGCATACCAAGCAAATGGAGGGCAGCAATGTTTATCCCCCTTCACAAGAGTGGACCATCATCTGACCCTGGAAACTACAGATGCATTAGTCTGACTAGTCTAATCTGCAAAGTCATGGAATGAATTGTGATGTAAATTATCAAAAAAGACATTGACATGCCTATTTGTTTTTGTCAAAGAAAGATAATGCATATTTAACTGGGTAAGCTTCTTTGAGAAGGTAACAAGCAATGGACGAAGGGTAAATGGTGCATACTTCCTACCTAGACCTGGCTAATACATTCAATGCAATACTCTACTCAGGTTAAGACCAATGTCAAGGGCCTCTGGCTCACCAAGTTCACAGATGACTGCAAATTAGGAGCAATCATAAACAGTCCCCCTGACACTAACATTCTGCAAGAGGGTTGAATTCTGACAAATGATTGGTGCCAAAGCTATGGAGCAAAAACACAGTGCAAAACACATGCATTATAGCGCATTGCAAATACATCAACCCAGGCAAATTACTCCATTGATAACACACCCCTAAGAGTTGACCCAGTAGTTTGAGATCTGGGATCATTCATAGACAATAATCTGGCCTTTGACCAACACATACCCAAGGTAGTAAGAAAATGATTCTGTAACACCCAACTTATAAGTAAGGGTATGGCATCCGGGTCAAAGGAAATTATAGTACCACTTTACTTGGCTCTAATCAAATCCATCATTGAATACAACTCTCCTTTCTTCATGTGCCTGAATAGGGATATGCAACAGCTGAAATGCCCACAGAGATTCCTTGCCAAGGAAATCCAGGGTATTACCACATTGTCCTATATACCTTGCTTCTTCAGAGCCCTGTCTCGGTACTCTGTCTCCTACAGGTTACTGAGAGGTGATCAGTGCTTGGTATATAAGGCATCCTTCGATCCAGCCCTGATAAGACTTTTGCTCATCTGCTTCACCAGAAACAATAGATCCAGGGATTTGAACTTTGCTTGCGACATAAATAGTTCATACTGGCAAGGTGTATATGTATTTCACAGGATCCCCATGCTCTGGAATAGGTTCCTCATCCATGTGAATCAGAGTCAGTCCCTAGCCATATTAAAATGTAACCTTGAACATTGGATGGGAAATTCTAAATTCAACTTTGGGCTAGCCCTCATGTCGCTTATAGACAGGGGCTGTCAATAAACATTGCATAAGTAACATACCCCACCCTCCATAGGTTTTCAGCAAACTCCTAACAAACCCATCCTAAAAATATCCCCCTCCAATTAAGACATACATGTTACAAGGGGATGCAATTGGGTTGGCTTGCACAGCTAGGCCTATAAAGGCCCTGGTGGTTATTAGGCTAGAATATACCTTTGAATCTATGACTTACACTAACTGCACAAACAGATGCAGTCTTGCTTCTTGACTTGGCATGGTGTTGATGGAGAGTTCCTGTCTGTTGTAGTATAAATCTTGAGTTATCATCATTGCATCTGCTCATCTAGTGCATATAATGACCTTCTCTTTATAAATACAGATTGCTAACCATATTTGCAGTTCTTTATCTGTATGTATTTCACATGATTGTTTCAAGTGCTATCAATGCTTAATACACTACATAACTCATAACACGTCATGCAGCATTAGAAGATGTATATTACTAGACACTTTTGCAATAATGAAAAGCAAACATTTTGTTACAGAAAGATAAAATTGCTTGCAAAGATGTTAGGTACATATATTGCAAATCTAGGGAAGTGGTATATAATCAAAAGCTTAGCTTCAGCTTAAAAATGAGGATCCATTTTAATTGTGCAAGAAGCACTAGAGTGGAAACTGAAAGAAATCATTAGTGATTTGAAAGGTATGTGTTTTATTAAATTCATAATTTCTTAGACACTTGGATACCTGTATATCTGTATGGTCCAAAAAAAAAGTGCCCGTGCTTTTCCATCAATGTTTTTCAAATCACTATTCATACTTAAGGATGATATGTAATATTTAACAATAAAAGAAAATTATAATATAGTAATGAATCAGTATTTAGAGTCAATGCAATCAAATTCTGAGAACCATGTCACTTCACAGAAAGTACTAAGGAAGTTAGCAGAAGAATTGGGACTGAAGCACATATGGAAAGAATCATCCAGTATGCCAAGATGCTTACACATGTTACTAGCGACAACAGAATTACTAAACAACACATCTGTACTATCCACATAAAGTATTATACCATGCAGCTGTTTTACCCACTATATCACAAAATGTAAGTGAGGCAGAAAGAATGGACCCTTTGGTATTTACTTATGAGGAAGGAATGGAAGAACACATGCCAAAGGAAACTGTAGTTCCCATCAGCAAACAGATACAAAATTACAAGCCCCCAGATGTTTAAATATGGTACTAGGAAAAAGGAAGTACTAACCTACACACAAAAATATCTACTAAACCATGTATATTCTTCTGTAAGCCACTTGCCATTACACAAAAGTTAAAAAAAGAGATTTCATGTTGTACAGTTCACTGGGGAAATGCTACCCTTAGTGTGCAGGAACACATGCAAAGGGTACTTGGGTGTATCTGACATCTTAAGAAGAAGAAGACTCAAATTAAGGAGAAAGAAGCAGAAATGTCAAGGTCATGGTCAAAATGATAAAAGACTAGATTTAAAAATCTGACAACTGTTAAAGATTATAAGAGAATTCATATCTGTTGGAGTCTCCACAAATCAAAAATAGCAAATCAATATTTAGATGAAGCAGCTGTGAGAAACTGTGTAAACCTATAAATGTAAGCAAAAGAAAAGATGGGTGTTAGGGCATCTTTTATGCTAGACAGCAAAAACGTAGCTAGGGAGCAGAAAAATAAGTTCAGAAGATTCTAAGAACAGTCATTGGATTAGATAGATAAGGCTGAACAATTATTGAATTAGAGAGCTCTAACCAAACTAGAGAGTAGACAGAAAGATTTAGCAGACAGTGAAACAAATATGGATATTAATGATTCATCTAAGGGGAAAGTTATCATATCAAGGTGATCCAGCACCAGAAATTTCTTATCTCTTTGGAAACATCTTGGAAACTGTTTTGGCTGTTGTATGTGAAGAGATATATGAAAGGAAAAAGACAGTCTTTCCTCTGCCATTTTAGCCATTGTTTTCCCACCAAGTCTGGTAAAGAAGACAATACTGCTAAATCTCATTGTTGAAAATAGATATGAAAAATATATACAAATTTTATACCCAATATATTAAAATAGATAATGCCCTTACTTATTACCCCAGAACAGGAGGATTTATGGCATGGAAAAGTAGCACTGATCATCTAAGAGTGTTAATAACTTTGATGGAAGCCCAGTGGACATACCCTAACCCACTGTGGCCATTTTAAAAAAGCCTGTGATTACATATGCTTGCCTTCTTATGAAATGTATTAGACAATGTAGGATCTTCAGATGAGTTTATGAAGTCACTGAAATCATTAAGCAAAAATGCATCCGCTGAAGTGCTAACAAAATGCCGAATGCCTGAAACTTTCAGATTATGTAGAGATGCCTAACTGGGAATTTGTCTCCTTCACCATTTCTTTTAGAGACTGAACCATTAACAAGATTGAGGAAAAAAATGGGCAGGACATTCCTTTTGAATGGTTTGCAAGTTATCTCTTTCCTTAGCTATCTAAAACATTCAATGTAATCCATATGGGATATGTATCACATTACAAAGGATGTCTAATTATAAAGTCCTCTCCCCTGTTTGTTAAAAAGTTGGTTAGCTCAAAGCACTTTCTTTGAAATTGGCTTTTCCTATTTGCTGGGCTTCATGAAGGACAAAGTGTTGACTCAAATATTAACTTTAAAGAAGACATGCTAAGGTTTGGTGAAAATTCTAAATGGTAAAATGGAGGCAAATATTTTTCAAAGTTCATTTCAGGCTCCATAAATTACATCCAAAAACATAAATACATCACACCATTTTTTTCTTTCAAAATTATAATTATTGGAAAAAAACAAGTGAAATTAAAAAAAAAAGATAACATTGTGAACAAGAAACATTTCCACTGACTATCCCTATATCCAAAACAGAAAATTATTAATAACCTACAATATTTAAGATGCAAAGAAAGAAAAAGTATGTTTTCAAGTATAGGAACTAATCTGTCACCATATATAAGTACCATCTTAAAAATGTAACTGTGTCTTGTCTGACTGTGCTTAGTAGAAGTAAAAGCCGAAAGAAAACTCTCACCATTTTTAATACTTTTTTATTGCCACAAATTTCAAATAAATTAGACAATACTCAGAATGTTACAAATAACAGCATATACTGCTGTACCATTACTTCGGAAACCAAATGTAAAGAGTCATTAACAACCTAACCATTAGTCAATTTGTTACTTGAAGTATAGCTTTTTCAAATTTTTGTGAACCAGTATATAAGTTCTATATAATCTTGGCTATTAGCAAAAAATTCTCCAAGCTCATATTATTTATGCTTAGCCGTGTAAAAATAAATTAGAATTTGATAAGAAAAATAGTGATAGTGTAGATAAAAATCTTTTTATTGAAATTGTCTGGAAAAAGTATACAATTAAACCATTTTCCAGTTTAGATAACTTTGTAATAAAATGACTGTGTGACTGCGTCATTTTTTCTTTCTGGGGAATTCTATAATTGCATAGTTTGCTAGCATTCCTGAAAAATTTGCATAGTGTGAACAGACTAAACTTGCCACGAATTGCATATCTTGAAAAAAGTTTGGAAAATAACACAATTTTTTTTGGAGCAATACATATATTAGGAATTCTCATTATTTCTTATAAGATGAAAGAAGAGAAGATGAAAAAATAATTTATGTTGAAATTAATATTTTGATGAGTGAGCAAAATATAGAAATGGCATTCTTGGAGATTAATGCTTCGTATGAAAATTGTCATAATTTAGTTTTTTTTGTACTATTATTAGTATTATTAATCACTTTCTGTGAACCAAATATTTACATTGCACTCTTACATTGCATGAGGATATTTGACTGTAAATTTCTTATTCCTTTTCTTGATAAAAAGGTGATACTTTGAAGGACAGTTTCTCTGGACGAGTGTATTTAGAAGACTTGTACTACAATGCCATTAGGATCTTTACAACAGAACTAGGAAAGATGGGTGTTTGTAACTTATATCACAACTGAAAAATTGGTTGCTACTCATTAACAATATTGTAGTGCACTATTTCATCATCAAATAGGGAGGCTTCCTGTAAAATTTTGTCTTTTTTTCTTTTTTAAAGAAGTTAGTGAAGTGAAAGAAGCTGTTGCAGCAATACCATTTCTTAACTGATCAGCTTCCCAATAAACAAAGCATTTGCTTGACTGGTTGCTTTAGGACACTGTATACAACAATGTGAATAATGTCCTGTATGCTAGGCAGAGGATGATATGTGTCCCTGGCTCACTTTTAGTTTGGGCACTTGCCAACCATCAGTAAACAGTTTCACAGGATAGTGTTTTAAGAAAGAGACTATCAAGAATATCTAAACTGGTGTCTGACTATAAGTTACCCCAATTTTTTAACAATATATTAAATTGCAGGAATTGTCTCTATAATAATGTGGGGAATTTCTTTCTAAAAGAAGTACTTTTTAAGGCCATTTATAAATCAGCATTATGTTGGTAGACAGCTAAAGAAGAACTAATTATGTAATATTATTTTGGGTATGGTGTCTTTACACTAAAATAATATATTACACTCAGAGATCATTTTATGAACACATGTGTTGCTCTAATGATCAAATTACATAAGCCAATTGTCCTAACTTGTAGGAGCCTGTGAAGAAAATGTGTCATTAGATTTACTCTATCTTGTCTTATTTTTGTCACAGCAGATACTGACAGGCCAGTGTATTGACTGCAAACTGAATCTTAAGTACTCTGTATAGAAAAACCTAAATATAGCTGTAATGTGTAAACCTGATAAGTCAATTGCCCCTCAAATGACAGCTTAAGTATCAAATAAATTATTTAATATAACTCTGTTAAGAAGGACCAGGGGAAATGTTTAATGTGCAAGAATGATGCAATTGAATATAGGTGTCAAATGAAAGTGAGTCATGACAAGGCTAAGTAAGTCTTTTTAATAATAATATAAAATTCAGATAATGCACTGCTAAACAAAAACTTATATAAAATCTACTTTGTATGACACAATGATATAGAGTGTAATGCATGAACAAAGACAAGAATAAATGTATTTCCAAAGTGCTAAAATCAAGCTTTAGGCATGTACCAGTATAAAGTAAACAGTTGAATAGATTTTGAGAGGTTCCACTATGAATCATAATGATACATCTAATAAAGCTATGACTGAATTAATAAAACTGTATGGTTCATTCATCAAGACAAAAAACAATAAAACAATAAATAAATAGCTAAATAAAACCCCCGATAAGAAACTATGTAAACAAATTAATAAATATAAGGCATTATTAGGAAAAGCCCCTGCACCTAAATGAAGCCCCCTATGTTTGCTTACATGCATTTACTAAATCCAACCACAAATAAAAGGAATACAAATCAAAACAACACTGCATCATTGATACTTATCACTGTAATGGAAGCTGCTGACAATGACTTTCTATAGCACACAACAAGTTGCAATGCATCCCAGTGTAATGGACAAAATGCAAATTCATGTAATTGAAACTCATCTTGTGAAAGAAAAGCTGCTTTGGTAGAGATGTTAGAGATAAAAAGAGCCACCAAATAAGCTATGTTTTTTAATTTACAATCAAAGAAAGGTCCAATACAAAAAAAAACTGTTGGCGAAATTAGGTGCATGTACACTGAGAGCCTTTTCAGTGAGATCGTTTCATAAATGTACTTTATTGGGGAAAAGTGCTCTTAGAATTGAAAGATACGAAAAGACTTCTAGCCAAATAAAACAGTGATGAAAGGTTTCAAAAGTGTTACCTGTGTGATATGCGCAGAAGAAAAGTAAGCTACAATTAATGTAAAATTCAAGAAACCTCATGGAAATAAAAGGATAATAACCATGCCAAGTGTTTAGCAGGCACATAATGTGAAGTGGAAAAGAGGATGACTGAAAAAATAACAGACTACAACATTGGACTTTCTGTCAACAGGAAATAAAGACCATCTTTGGTAGACAGTGCCTGTAATATAACCCCTCATCATCAGAAATGTAAATATCAGAGACAAAGGAAACCCAGAAGCAAAGACTAGTAATAGAATAAAAGTGCTGATGTCAAAAAATAGAGCAAAGGAAAATTAGGATGAGTGCTGGATAAAGGGCAAAACAACACAAGTAGGAATGAGAAGAAAAATATATAAGGAAAGCTGAAAGCAGTTTAGATTCTGACACTGTTAAAATGCCGTATTTGCAATAAATAACCATAAACAAATAATGCCAGGAAAGAGCACTACAGATGCGATGTTTGCTCTGAGAGTGTTGATGGAGAAGTACAGAGAAGTTCAGAAGGAGTTGCATTGTGTCTTTGTGGCTTTAGAGAAAGCATATGACAGGGTGCCTAGAAAGGAGTTGTAGTATTGTATGAGGAAGTTGGGAGTGTCAGAGAAGTATGTAAGAGTGGTACAAGATATGTACGAGGGTAGTGTGACAGCGGTGAGGTCTGCGGTGGGAGTGACAAATGCGTTTAAGGTGGAGGTGGGATTACATCAAGGATCAGCTCTGAGCCCTTTCTTATTTGCAATGGTGATGGACAGGTTGACAGACGAGATCAGACAGGAGCCCCCGTGGACTATGATGTTTGCAGATGACATTGTGATCTGTAGTGAGATAGGAAACAGGTGGAGACAACCCTGGAGAGGTGGAGATATGCTCTAGAGAGAAGAGGAATGAAGGTCAGCAGGACTAAGACAGAATATATGTGTGTGAATGAGAGGAAGATAGAGGAATGGTGAGGATGTAGGGAGAAGAGGTGGCAAAGGTGAATGAGTTTAAGTACTTGGGATCAACAGTTCAGAGTAATGGTGAGTGTGGAAGAGAGGTGAAGAAGAGAGTACAGGCAGGATGGAATGGGTGGAGAAGAGTGTCAGGAGTAATTTGTGACAGACAAGTACCAGTAAGAGTGAAAGGGAAGGTCTACAAGAGGGTAGTGAGACCAGCTATGTTATACAGGTTGGAGACAGTGGTACTGACAAAAAGGCAGGAGTCAGAGCTTGACATTGCAGAGCTGAAGATGTTAAGATTTGCACTGGGTGTGACGAGGATGGACAGGATTAGGAATAAGTATATTAGAGTGTCAGCCCAGGTTGGAAGGTTTGGAGACAAAGCCAGAGAGCCAAGATTACGTTGGTTTGGACATGTACTGAGGAGGGTTGCAGAGTATATTGGGAAAAAGATGCTAAGGATGAAGCTGCCAGGTAACAGGAAAAGAGGAAGGCCTAACATAAGGTTTATGGATGTGGTGAGAGAGGATATGCAGGTGGTTGGTGTGACAGAGCAAGATGTAGAGGACAGGAGGAAATGGAAACAGTTGATCTGCTGTGGCGAACCCTAACAGGAGCAGCCGAAAGAAGAAGAAGAAGAAACAAAATAAAATAAAAATAAAATAAAGGGAATGAATTAAAGCAGATGGAGGACAAAGAGGAAATAAAATATGAGTAAGACAGCAAAAAATGTCAAACATGAATGACATATGGAAAGGAGAACAGGAAAAAAGCAAGATAAAAAATGCAAACATGCCCGATATTGATGTAGAACTTCATACTTGTATATTCACATGTAAAAGTGACAAAAACAGTGTCAACTTCTCATGAAACATATTTCTTCAGACAACTGCAACTATTGCTAGGGCTTGGTCAGACATTCGATCCACTGACAGAAAGCACACATGGCTGAAATTATCTTCCCTCCTTCTTGCACTTCACTTCACTATTGCCTTAGCTATCACTATTTAGAACAAGTTATACTAGCATAGCAACAATCTGCCATATTCTTGATCATATACCATACATGTATCTCATAAATATTTACCACCAAAACCATGATATTGATCTACTGATCAGTCATTTCTCTATGATGGCACAAGCTAGATCATGCTAGTTTATTAGTTAGCTTTCATTTTCCCACTTTATATTACTCTCAGTTTTTATTGTTTATATGTATAGTATTTACTACCTATATTTACTAAAGTTATGTGTTCTTGATTGTTATCAAGCTCTTGTATTGTTTGTAATGTATTTTTGTAATGGTAAACAAATGTTAAATAAATAAATAAATAATTTTATAGGACAAAATTAAATTGTGCAATTGAACTACTAAAGCTTTTAAACTACCAAAACCTTTCATCAGGAGAAAAGGCTGAGTCTAAACTAATATTTAACTTTCTATATCAATGATAGTTATAATACATTATTCAAAAAATGCCTTCACTTTCAAGGGAGGCCATACACCTTATTTTTTGTTTGCAGACTGACAGTCTGTTGTAACACACGCACATGCACATGTGCATGCAGACACATCACACGTGCATACCCACACACGTGCACACACTTGCACATGCACAAATGCAAATATATGCACGTGGTGTGTACACACACACACACACACACACACACACACACACACACACACACACACACACACACACACACTTCACAAAGTGTCAGTGTCTGGCTTGTTTAGTTATCAGTGCTACAGTTCTAAGTATTAGAGTTGTGCATTTTTTTCTCACGCTGGCATTTTTAATATGTTTGTTTTACAAAAATGGGCAATAAATTATGTACTGTCTCCTGTCTTTCTAAGCACAATGGAATATCAAAGAACTGTATATAGCAGAATGCTGGAATGCAGACCTGGTCAAGTTTTACATGGGGGCAGAATATTGACTATGATGCCCGTTAGGTCAGTGAGTAAGTTGGTGTTGTCCTCCTCCAGTGTGACATGGCTCTGAAGCATGGTGCTAGTTAATTCTTTCAACAATGGTTTACTATACATCTGACAGATCAGTGACAGTATTTCAGCCATGACTGCTGAGATTAGTGTTACTTGCAGTATCCTTAAGTGCACTTTTAATATTTAAATGAATATTTTGGCTTAAAGGGCACTACGTTAATCTGGCACCACATTACGTATGTTCTTTTCAGAATACAGACCTATTTAGGCATCCTTTTCCGTGTGCTATTTCCATCTTGTCTTGTGTCCTGCAGTCTTGATTTTTTTGGGTAGAATTCTATTACTATTGCATGCACTGCTGAGATAATTGCCATCATGAAGTTACTGCCTGTGAGCTAAGAGTCTGTACTTTTTTTCTCCTTAGAAATTATAAAAAAGGTATTTTCATCATTTTTACATTCTGACTTTATTTCAGTGACACTGTAGCTGAAGTCTGGAATAAAAGCACTTCTATTTCTATTGCTATTCCTTCAGTGCAGATGTTCTAATTTAACATACGGAAACTAGCAATGCTTACTATTTCAGCAACCATCTATATGACTAATCCACTGTGAGTTTTTGTCATATAATTTTAATTGCCTACTCATCCTGTGAAAATGGTAAGGTTATTTTTACCAAAGATAACCAACTGCTAAGTTCATATTTCTACATGAACTATATTTTTAGCATGCACAGGCAATTTCTAGACAAATTCTTGAATGCCACATTAATTAACTTTATATAACTTTAAGAGCATGACACTTAACTTGTCTACATCAATAAAAATGCATTTGTTGTTAGTAGGTATATAGTTTTAGAGATCAGTAGTCTTAAGTTATGTAAACATCTATGAAAGCAATAAAGGATTCATTCATCTTACCTACATTGCTAATTGCAAACGTTTTTTTTTTTTCTTTTAATAGAATAAATAGCTCCCATATCCTTAACAGGAGAAAAAATAAAGCAAAATACTTAGGAATGCCAAGAACACCTTGTTCTTATTTATGCAAGCTTTTTTGATATTTTACAATATAATTATTGCATAGCAGGGATCAATTATTGGTCAGTGGGTTGTGTATTTTTTTCATAATATATTTTCTAATATATAACAATTCAAGACAGGAAAGCAATTTTCACAACTAACATTTTTTCCTTATCTATAAAGAAAGGAGAGATGCAGAAAGTGGTATAGATTGCCGTTGAGTAGAACGTATCACTCAGAAACACCGAGACTTAGGTCTATAGCAAACTTAATGCTATAGTTTGATGGAAAAGAAGTGTAACAGTTGCATATGGCACAGAAGAAACACTACTGATCAGATTTGCTACAGACAGATAAAGCCATGATGGTCACATAACCTTGAGTAATGGCTCAGGCTCCTACTAGAACTGATGGGGTCATGGAATGAATGACAGGGCAAGGCAGTTTATTTTTCCCATACTGATGGTTTAAAGGTTGACAAGTAGAAGGGGTACTGACATCTAAAATGGAGGAAGCCAGAGTAAAGAATAGCAGGCAAGCTGAGTGATTTTCTATGGCTTCAAAAGTACAACAGATAACAAATAGCACACTCTTCTCAGGTAATCATGTTTCTGTAAGGGTATTATAAAGAACATGGAAATTGTTAGCCTTTTTTGTATCAAACCAAAACATACCAGTCTTATCATATGAGTGACAAGGGAAATCAAAATTACGAACTAAACACTCCTTCAAGAAACCACAGGATCCTTGACTTACTTTGTACTTTCATCTTTTATTGTCAATGCATCTATTTGTAAGTTTTGACAATAAAAGATAAAAGAACTAAACAAATTATTGTTTAGTACTTAATAAACAGTAAGTACTTATTGTTTAGTACTTAAACAACGAGTACATCTTTTGGTTAGGGTTGCCACCTTTTCAAATGCCCAAAGTAGGACATTTTTTGTAGAAATGTGAGATTTTGCAGGACAAAACATACCCATGGCCAGTGCAAAGGACAAAACTTCACTTTTTTTGCCAAAATAAAAGCCTATTTTTGTAGCAATTGAGTTGCTTATGCTATTTCATATAATATTTATGTGATTCAGATACAAAATAACTGTTTTATGTAACTATTAAAGAAAACGTAAGAAATATATTTTGCCTTAAAATCCCAGGACATTTGCCATTTTTTAGTTTTTTTTCACAGGGGACAAATGCCCAAAGTGGGGCTGTCCCTTGCAAAGAGGGACAGGTGGTAACCCTACTTTTGGTATCAGCTTACATATCTCTGTCATAGAACTGCTTCAGAGCCAGGGTCTTTCAATGGTTTTATACTTTTTGTTTTGAAATACAGTATCAGGATAGGTAACCACTTTCTTAAAGAATAGAATTTATTACAGTTAAGAATTTAATAGATTTAGGGAATTTAAAGAATATTCCTTTTGTTAGGGTCTGATTGAGCAGTGGTGGCGTTATCTCAATAAATGGACGGTAGTGTGTTTGTTAGTATCTAACTCAGTTGTATTAGGATTATATGTTATCAGAATGTGAAACTGGTTCTTTTGAAAATACATCCTCTGAAATAGATTGTTTATGCTTGATGTAATATAGGATAGGACTAAAACTCTGCCATCTATAGAGCAATAGATTTACTATTCTAAAACTTGGAATGTGTTTTGCGTTGATGAGCTTGAATAAAATCGATGTAAATTTGGTCTTGTATGTGTGAGACTGCTAGGAGATTATCTGCAAAGAAGACTAATGGTGTTATGACTTATAACGTTTCATAGATGTGACCCAATAAAACGTTTAAGAGTGTTCCAGAATAAATCAAGATGCTTCCAACCTTGGTGGTATAAGTTATAAAGAAATATTCATGTTATTACTTAAACAATATATTAAATTATTCAGGCAAGTGAGAATTTCTAAAAGAATTGTAAGATGTAAATGATCTGCATAAGTAAATTAAATAAAGCATGAAACAATGGCGAATTATTAGTTTCAAAGTGAACACTTTTGGTGGCACATTCTGAAACCACTTATAAAGTACATAGTGCCTTCGGGAAAGCAAACCATTCCTTTCTCAGTGTGATGAAATTTACTTGCGTGTCATAATTAGTATTTGACAACGACACCATGAAGAAGTCTAAGACAAAATGAAAGACCCATTCACAAAATATTTCACTATTCTGTTTCATGTTAAGTATATAGGCACTATTACATTGGAATCTGCCCTTTCATCACCATTCAGAAGAATGTTGCTGAAGTGAATTTGATTTTCGTACCATTCCTTCAACATCCTTCTCTGTATCAGACATTCTAGTAACCTTTTTGAAGTTTACTTATTATATAACAATTGGAGATGTGGAAATGCAACAAGATGAACGTAGAGTTGAATCTCACATCAAAGTAAACTGTAGGCTGGTTGTAAATTTGTAATGTAACCATGGCAACAACTGCAGTGACACTCTGCTCTACCTCATAGCTTCATTAAAGCAATGCTACATTCCTTTTGAGGTAATTCATTGTCATCTCAGGATAGTGAGACAACTTAAAATGCAATAGGAAAGGTAGAATATGTGTTAAGATACACTTTACTGATTAGCCACCACTGATATAGAAATAAAGCTGTAACACAATGCAGAATAGCTCTTTACTTAAGGCTTGTCCTGGATATAAGATCTACCAGGTCCATCTGAGGATTTCTTAGATTATTAAATGAATGACAAAAGTATAAAAGAGTATATACTCTCAGAAACACACTCATTTGCACCCCATAAACCCCATCTTAAAAAGATAAGTCATATTATCACTATTTCATAAACTCAATCTGCTTTCTTTTCCCCATCTTACTTAAATTCTGTATAATTAAGCACCCACACTTTGACAGACTTATTTATGATAAAGTAAAGCATTTTGTACAATAGAAACATTTCAGTTGCATTCACTTCTGCTGGATTAGGTGTTGTCACAGACAACAGCAAAGCTAGTTTGCAGATCTACTGATTAATGGAATGAAAACCCATATATAGTACTGAATTTAAATATTAAAAAATATCCCTAAGATGACTACATCTTTCAAAAATATCTATATATGGATTATATTATCCAAGCAAAAACAAATTAACCAACACATATCTGCTTCTCTAAAGAAAATGTATAAGAACATCAAACATAACTGAAAACATTCAGCACCTCACTACAATAAATCTATCCACAAAACAATAATGCAGAATCATCTCATATAAAAATACAAAATAGCAAAAAAAAGTTAATCTCTTCTAGTTACTACTATTATACATACAAGACCCCCTAATATACACTGTTGTATCTGCCACATATATCAAACTTAAAACCTATCAATTTGTAAACAATAAAACCTAAAACAGCTGAAACAGTAACAGAAAAGAAAATAAGAAAATAATGAACAACCAAACAAAACAAAATAAAACATTAATGAGCCAATCAAATGAAGAAAAATATGTAAAATCGTACAGATCAATTAAAATGTACTACTATTACAAAATTCAGAAATACATAAACTCTAAAAAATACCAATACATATAAAAGTGATAGTAGGCGTTCAGTAAACTTAAATCAGGAAAACAGTATCCTATGCAGCAATACAGAGTGAGGCAAAATGAAACTGTGCAGCAACAGAAAAGGAGACTCATGGAGAAACTTAACCTAAGAATACAATACCATTACATCATCCTTTAGTAGTTGTACACAAACACCAAAGAGGTCCACTGCTCATCCACTGAAATGAATGGAAACAAGTGAATAACACTTAGGGCATTTGGAGTATAGTAAATTAAATAGCTGGTACTCTGAGGCATGGGACTAATTCATGGTAAGAACAGTAGTTTAGCACAAAAGATTAAAGCTGTGAACTGTTAATAAAGCTTCATAACTAGCACAAGGATTGATTCCTAAAACCTTTGTCCACTCTCTAGCACTGAACAAGTCAGTCCTTCTTGGTCACACCTGAAAAAAGGCACTTCAACCTAATGGGTTGACTTGGTTAACATATTAATAAAACCAGGATAAATAAAGTGAAGTGAATGGTCTGTACCTTTTATTCCATTTTGAAAGACAGTATATTCTCATTGTTTTTGTGGTGATTATAAATTGTTAACCTGGTAGCTAAAATAGAAATGTACCCACTTACTACAGTGGAAGACTTAATAACCATGCTTGGAAGTGGATGGAATTATGTTCCTCAAAATGGATTTGATGTATAAAATAAAGTATTGTTTACTGATTCTAAAAAAACATGACGGTTAATATACAGAGATGTTTGTTTGGGTATAATAAACTACCATTTGTAAGAACTGCATAATCCATTTTCCAAACAATTATAGAAAACCTGCTGAAAATTTTAAATGTAGTATTCTACTCAGAGAATGTATTAATAAATATTCATTCAGAGTATGAGAACTGCAATAATTTATACAAAGTTTCACAGAGATTACAGAAATGTGATCAGATGTTAATCAGAATATGAGATTGACATGTCACGTACTGAGCATTTGGAACATTGTGGCACAAAAATTTAATTTTTCCTTTTGCTGAAAAGTAAAGACAATTAAACAGGCATATCCTCTGCATTTCCAGCAAACACACACACACACTCGCATGCATAAACTCACACACACACACACACACACACACACACACACACACACACACACACACACACACACACACGCACACACACTCACACACTTATACAAACAAGCTGCTATATAACTGCACCTAACCAAAGTCACTGACTATTACTCTTGTGCACATCACCAAAAGAACACATTTTGTGACAATTGTAACACCACAAACAAAATGCATTTAAGAAACATAAAGAGTAAGTAACATGCAGTAACATGCTGGTGAATTATAGCTACAGCCTTCCATTTACATGAACTTGTATTATTTTTGCTTAAGTTAAAGGAGCAGTTATTCAAAATGTTATGCCATCAACTTAATAAAGACCAGTTGCTCATGTTTCTATAACTTGTTTTCTAATACAGAAAAAAAAATTCACAAATTGATGAAGTTCAAATTTTGATTTTTTTTTTTTTGTAATAAATTATTTCAAGCAGCAGTATTCAGAATTTCAGGTTGTTTTTCTAACAATAAACTATTTTAACACAGTTTGTGTCCAGCAAATCATGGAGATGATTTCTCCTGATGAGTTACACACTGCAGTGTTAATGCCTGTCCATACTGGTGACCTTACGACTGACCCAAGGAATTACAGAACAAGCCTCATCTGTAAAGCCATGGAATGCATTGTAAGCACAATATCCATAACCTAAGTTGGACCTCCTGTATTAGACTTGGCTCTAAACAGCTTGGCTTTGTGAAGGGTAGATCTCGTCTACATCATACAGAAACAAAGTGCTTTAACAATAAAAACTCATATGTGGTCAGGTGGATAGCAAACTGTATGAAAGGTAGACCCTCGTCAGAAAATAAGAACACGAGTACCAATGTGCTCACTGCTAGAGCATCTCCTTTTACCCGTTATGTCTTAGCTTTACAAGGAGACACACAAGAATTCAGGCTAACAAAGTTTTCAGATGATTGTAAACCTGGGGTTGTTATTAAATCATCCTCTGACATCCAAACCCCAGAGTATGAACTCTCACCAGTAAACTCCTGGTGTACTACAATGGGCACAAAGTAAATGCTAAAAAGTATAGTGTTGTCACTTCTGGTAGATGACTACCCCCTCTTGTCATACTGTATAGACAATACAACATTACAAAATGAAAATGTAGTCAGGGACCTGGGAATTTGAACTGGATAACTCTCTGTGTTTTGACCATCATGAGACAATGATTGTAGAAAATTATTTTATTTAGAACGGCTAATTATCAAAGAAATCCCATGGTTTAATGAGGTAATTATGCCCTTATACTCAGCATTCATCAGACCATTTGGAATGTATCTCATTAAACAAATCAAACAATTAGGAAGACACCAATGGTTCCAAACCACAATAATAACAGGCCTAAAATAATTTCACTATGAAGTATGGCTGCATGTTCTAGGCTTTTAAGTCATCATATTACAGGCTTTTGAGGGGATCTTTGTCTTGCTTATTGTGTCATGAGAAACCCAGTAATAAGACAATGGTTGCAGCAAAACTATAACCAGAGGCCTAAATCTTCACCAACAGGTAAATGCAATATATTGGAAATACATGTTTATAACACAGGACCTTCTTAATCAATGGAATAAACTTCCCTTAACATGCTATCCATTGCAACTCAGAATTTCTCTTTTAAAATGAACTAGATGACAGGATGGTTTTCAGAAATTGAGGAAAAGTGTTTTGGTATCGATTTTTAAGAATAAGGGTGATGTGCAGAGTTGTAGTAACTACAGAGGGATTAAATTGATCAGTCACAGCATGAAGTTATGGGAAAGAGTAGTGGAAACTAGGTTAAGAAGGGAGGTGATGATTAGTGATCAGCAGTATGGTTTCATGCCAGGAAAGAGCACTACAGATGCTATGTTTGCTCTGACAGTGTTGATGGAGAAGTACAGAGAAGGTGAGAAGGAGTTGCATTGTGTCTTTGTGGATTTAGAGAAAGCATATGACAGGGTGCCTAGAGAGGAGTTGTAGTATTGTATGAGGAAGTCGGGAATGCCAGAGAAGTATGTAACAGTGGTACAGGATATGTACAAGGGTAGTGTGACAGTCGTGAGGACTGCGGTGGGAGTGACGGATGCGTTTAAGGTGGAGGTGGGGTTACATCAAGGATCAGCTCTGAGCCCTTTCTTATTTGTAATGGTGATGGACAGGTTGACAGCCGACATCAGACAGGAGTCCCCGTGGACTATGATGTTTGCAGATGACATTGCGATTTGTAGTGAGAGTAGGGAACAGGTGGAGGAGACCCTGGAGAGGTGGAGATATGCTCTAGAGAGAAGAGGAATGAAGGTCAGCAGGACTAAGACAGAATATATGTGTGTGAATGAAAGGGAGGATAGAGGAATGGTGAGGATGCAGGGAGTAGAGGTGGCGAAGGAGAATGAATTTAAATACTTGGGATCAACAGTTCAGAGTAATGGTGAGTGTGAAAGAGAGGTGAAGAAGAGAGTACACGCAGGATGGAGTGGGTGGAGAAGAATGTCAGGAGTGATTTGTGACAGACGAGTACCAGTAAGAGTGAAAGGGAAGGTCTACAAAAGGGTAGTGAGACCAGCTATGTTATATGGGTTAGAGACACTGGCATTGACAAAAAGGCAGGAGTCAGAGCTTGACGTGGCAGAGTTGAAGATAGTAAGATTTGCACTGGGTGTGACAAGGATGGACAGGATTAGAAATAAGTATATTAGAGGGTCAGCCCACGTTGGAAGGTTTGGAGACAAAGCCAGAGAGGCAAGATTACATTGGTTTGGACATGTGCTGAGGAGGGATGCAGAGTATATTGGGAAAAAGATACTAAGGATGAAGCTGACAGGTAACAGGAAAAGAGGAAGGCCTAAGATAAGGTTTATTGATGTGGTGAGAGAGGACATGCAGGTGGTTGGTGTGACAGAGCAAGATGCAGAGGACAGGAAGAAATGGAAACAGTTGATCTGCTGTGGCAACCCTTAACAGGAGCAGCTGAAAGAAGAAGACTGAATGACTGAATGGTATGGCCTTCTAGAGAAAGGAGGTACAGTCTTCAAGATGGCACAGTAGTCTTGACATATATATGAATCTACAGGGCATAAAAATGCTCATTGCCAGAAAGTCCAGATAAAGTAACAAAATAAATGATAGCTTGCAAATAATATGGCTAAAGGCAAATTCCAAGAAATTTCAGTAAAAGTTGAGATGAGAGCCCAAGGGGCTAGAAGCAACTTTCAAGACTGTTAGTTGTCCTTACAGAAGGTACAATCACAGAGTGGGTGGTAACATACTAGTATAATATAAGAAGCTAAGAACTATCTTTAGCAAATACTTGTGTCCTTTGTGGGCCCAGACTAAATTTTCTGTTGAAGCTGAGAAAAGGTGGAGTAGATCATCAAGGTATTGCAAAAATGAACAGCCTGGAGTTAAAATGGATTTTAAAGCCAAAATTAATTGAAAAAAAAAAAAAAAAATATATATATATATATATATATATATATATATATATATATATATACCTGATTACGCCGAAAGCTGAGAAGAACGACAACAAGATAACCGACACTGGAAGATCGACAACAGAGAAGACCGACAGTTGAGAATCCCAACGCTGAGATCACTAACATGTTAAGGTAAGTGTGCAATAGGGACGGATGTTAGGGTCACGGTGTGGGTAAGGTAAGTGTGTGATAGTGATGGACGTTAGGGTAGGGTGCGGGTGAGGTAAGTGTGCGATAGTGACGGACATTAGGTAGGTTTAGGGGCGGGTTAAGTGATTTAGGGTTAGGGTGCGGGTAAGGTAAGTGTGCAATAGTGATGGACTTAAGGGTTGGGGTGGATTAAGTGAGTTAGGGTTAGGGTGTGGGTAAGGTAAGTGCGCGATAGTGACAGACTTAAGGGTTAGGGGTGGATTAAGTGAGTTAGGGTTAGGGTGCAGGTAAGGTAAGTGTGCGATAGTGACGGACCTTAGGGTTAGGGTTTGAGTTAATGTTAGTGCATATATTGTTGTGTATGTAAGGTTTAGTGTAGGTTTGTAAGGTTTTTGGTGTGCTTGTGTTGTGTGTGTGTTTTTATTTGTTTTGTTGATTGTCGGGATTGTGGTTTGTCGGGCATGTGAAGTTTCATGTTTTTGAACTTTTGGTTTTGTCGTGTCGGTTATTTCGTTGTCGGTGTTTTGGCGTGTCAGTGTTATCAGGTAGACTCACACACACACACACATATATATATATATATATATATATATATATATATATATATATATATATATATATATCTAATATGGGTCTACTTCGGTTTATCAAAGTTTCAAAACTTGGAAACCCATATGGCCAAGACCATATGATCGAAGTTTAGAATCTTCAAAAGTAAAATAAAAAAAAAAATAAAACTAAATAAAAAATGTTATCTTTACATTTTTGTGTGGGGGTAGGGGCATGTTCCACTTTGCTGGTAACTTATTTATCATTAGGTACACCACTTTTTCCTTACTTTAATGGCTTTGCTTATGGTATTTTTCCATTGCATTCAAATAATAATAATCACATTATAATACCACATCCTTCTATCTTTTTCTGAATCATCAATTTTTATTTTTCATGTTGTTATGTTTTTAGATCATTTTTAATTTATTCATTCATATATTTCCCAAATTTTTATGTAGTGATATATGTACATTCTCACTACTAAATTCTCATTCTGTTCTTTTTTCTGCTTTAATATTCTGTACAGGTTTAAAGAAACAGAATAAACAACTGGGTTTAGTAACCCCACTCTCCTTTTATACTCACTCATGTACAACACATTACTTTTCACTCAGTTTAATCTTAAGACCCATATAAAAGAAAACACCAATTGGACAATGTATTTTTCATATTTTGCTGGGATCATGTAAACATTTGACATATATGTTATATTTTCCCATTAATGTGAAATTCACCAGATAGACATTTTCCAGAATGATAATCTATTCATACTCTACAAAAGGCATATTTCTTTCATTTCTTTTATCAACACTTTCTATTCCATCACAACTACATATTTTCTCCCAAATTTTGTTCCTAGTAAAGATACTTCATTCATTGAAAAATACACATCCCGAATTTTCACCACCTTACCAAAACTCTTATTTTTATCTTTATTCATGTAATTCTCTTTTCTTTTAAACATCCATTCAGACAAACCAATACTTCCCTCAACCCTATTTTTCCTTAACAACTAGAACTGTATCATCTGCATATGTCAAAAGTACAGGAATCCCCACCCAATTTTTGTTTCACATATCTAGCTCCATTTCATTTAATAAGCTTCTTCACTCACTATCATATTCATTACCAATGCAAACAATATCCCACTCATGGAACATCCATGTCTTATATCACATGCCATTCATATTTCTTTACTCAGTCACCCATTTACTAACACTCTCAGTCTATTTGTCTGATATGCTGACAGACACACTCCCCTAATAGTATTACCTATTATGTACTTCTCAATAACATACCACAAAAAATCATGTCCTACAGTAACAAATGCCTTACTAATATCAGCTACTATAAGTTTAAAGCCCTATGTTTCATGTGTAACATCATCCTCAATTTTTAAACCTGAAACAGGTACCAGCACTATGAAACAAAGAGGCCACAGAACAACCGAGGACACGAAATTTTGATTTTGATGCACTTTTTTACCAGCCCACATCTGAAGAAGTATTTCAAAATGAAAACACAATCTTGTCACATTAATGTGCAGTATTTTAAAACGTGTCACTTAGTGTTCAATAAGATTTCATGTCCTCGGTTGTTCTGTGGCTTCATTGTTTCATCATGCTGGTACCTGTTTCAGGTTTAAAGGTTTATTTTGGTACCGTGCTACTCATTTTTTGGATCATCCTCAATTTATCTCACAGCCAATAATGATTCTTGACATCCCTTCCCTTTTATACCATATATGCTTTACTCCCTATTTTACAATGATTGTCCATTAATATTCAAAAACGAACATGCTGATTGGTCAGCCCAAATAAGTATGCCCATTGTAAATCGAGCATATACCAATGGAAAAAGGTCCGGTCGCCAGGACATTTTTCCATTGGTATATACTGTAACTTTTAATTTTTTTTTAACAAAAATAAATAAAATCAAAAATCTGGACTCCAGGTATACTTGAGAGACAGGAAGGAGAAAATACCAGCAAAATCAGGTACATTATTCAAAACTAAAGACACGTACCTGATTTTTCTTGTATTTCCTCCATTCTCTCACTCTCCTACCCCTAAACTGTCCAAAACTTTCTTACTTTTTTTTATTAAAAAAAAACAAAAAAAAAAAAACAAAAGAAAAAACGAGCAACATAGACCTTCTTTTCTCCATTGCGTCCTTTCCAAAGCACTGCACTGATGTACTGTGTATGCATGGGAATACAAGTCCCATACACATGTACAGTACATCTAAAAATCCCAACAGGATATGTAGCAGAAGAGGAAGGACACCATGGCGCCCTTATAAAAAGACATGATTTAAGAAAAGTAAGTATTTTTTTCTTAAATAATCTCATTGTATAATAGCAATAACCAACTCTGTGGTTTGGTTTATTAAGATTTACCCATGGCTGGCTTTATTTAATCACTCGGGCTTCACCCTCATGATTAATCCACACCAACCGTGGGTAAATCTTAATATACCACACCAACATTGTTGGTTATTGCTATAATAGCCCACATCCTTCCTTCTAGTCTCTTCTGTGTTATTCCCATAAAAATGTTCTAATCTGTGTTATTTAGCATGATGGGTCTACAATTTTTATTTAATTCTTCTTGTCTTTCTTCCATATAAGTTTTAATACCCCCCTCTATAACTCTTCTTTCAGCCATTGATTCAGTGCAGCTACAAAGTGCTTTATTTGCCAACCCATTCATTTCTTGTACGTTCCATACCCTGTATCATCTTGATAATGAATCAATATTTAGTCTCTTATGCATTTCATCCAATTCAGTAATACTAATTTCTTTTTCATAATCTTCCTTAACTCATTCTGAAAATGTATTTACTTCATATTTTTTTCTTATTTTCCATACTTACACTGTTATACATATTTCCACATGTTGTGCTATATACTATATACTCATAATTTTCTCCCATGTTATTTTTACCTCTGTTTTTATATTGGTCATTGCTCTCATTAAACCGATATCCTTCTGGACTATTTTACACAGATATGAAGAAATGCCCTCCCATCAGAGTTGTAAATAATATATCTGTATAAACAGTAATGCCTGATTTTTTCTCAAAATGTTTAAGCCTTCCAGTAATACAAAATAATCAGTTTCAGATCCAAGTGTTCCACTTCTACAAGTCCATTGTATTTTGTTCCACACATCTAATTTACCACATTTTATCACCATAAGTATTTTTTTTTATATCTTCCCCTTTGTTTTTATGTCTTCATCTTAAATCTCAATTAAAGTCCCTTGCAATTGTAATTTTCATGTTAACCACCACATATAATAAAACTGGATAAAACAGATCCTATTTTTCCTTACTAGTTTTATATATATATATATATATATATATATATATATATATATATATATATATATGCTTTCTTCGCCTTGCACCTATAATGGGTAACCTTCCCATCCTATTTTCATTGCTTTTTACAAAACGCAGACACTCCAGAAGAACTTTTGCTTCCTAAGTTTCATATTATATTATATTTCTACCCCACATTTCTTCTGTTTGCAGTCCTCATCACTTCTCATTGAACCTCATATCCTCTAACCTTATAAATTCCCATCAAGTTTAACACACCATTCCAGTACCATTAGCCTTATTACAGTGTTAATAATACTGTTCACATTTACAGAAAGTATTGTAAAATTGTTGTTTTTCCTTCTTTTTATGTTTAGGAGAAATATTTTTATTTATTTTTTTTTTTGTTTTGTTATTTTTACTCTTTCCCCTTTTGAATATTTTTTCTGGGTTTATGTACAAATAGTCCTTGATCATAAGAATCGATTTCTCACTAGCTAAAATTTCAAAAACAATATTAGTGCCAATCTCTTCTCTTGATCTTTCTTCCTGCATGTAAACTCTCTTATCCTTGTTACATTGTATCTTGACACAATCATTAGTTAAATGAGAAAAGTCCACACTTGACAAGTGTTTCACTATTGTTGCCATATTTCAAAACAGCTTTTAACCTCCATCCCCATTCCATAAGCTTCTCTCTCTCATCTCTAACTTTTACAATATAATCGATAGTTTCATGCAAACTTCATGAATTTTTTAACATCTTCATCTTCATTCTTCAGATCATCTATTCTAAACAGCAAAGTAACTTTTTTAACATTTAAGTTGCTACCAGAAAACAAACAATTGTTCCATGGATAAATATCTTTCTTTGTGTTACAAAGTTGCAGAAATTGTACCATCAGTCCCTCACTTTCAAATGTTAATTCACAAGAAGCCTTCATCCTTATATGTATAAATTACTTAATTTCTTGAACTTTAAATACCAGAACAGAGAACAGTTAGCTTGCCCATACATAATATCTGTCTATTACAGTCTCATATTTTGTACTTTTTCTCACAGTTGATCTTCTTTTTTTTAAAAAACATATTTATGTGCAGTGTGTTTCTATTCTCCTTTTTTGACTGCTGCCACTACTGCATAAGTTTTAACTACTGCATTCTCTGCTGCCATAAAACCAGACTCCTTCTCAGTTTGCTGTTGCCGTCCTCTTACTTTCTGTCACAGCTGCATAAGTTTTAACTTCTGCATTCTCTCCTGCCACATCACCTGGTTACTTCTCCACATTTCCATCCCTAGCACCTCCAAAAAATGATCTGTCATCTCACCCCGTAAAAGAACAGACCTGATACCTGGACCATCCTGATTGATTATTTTCAAAAGAACATCAACCACAAAGCCTACTGATGCTAGTTCTGTTATCTGCATCACTTCATCAGGCTAGCTTGCTTTGTTCTCCACTGAGAATGCACAACTCTGCTCATTTGTATTTTCCACCATGAAGGAATATTTATCGGCATTCTGATAATCCATATTGACACATTTTTCTATAAACTCTCATTTTCCATCTCCAAACTCTCCATAGCTTTTCTTTCCTTCTTTCCTCTTCCTTGCTACTGCTCATCTTAGGCCTCTTCCTTGCTGCTGTAGGAGACCTCTGGCATTGTCTAGTAGCTCCAAAGTAGCGGAAGTTCCCTTATGCCCTGGTCAAATCTTCCCAAGAAGTATAAATACCATCTTGGGTCTCTTCTGAAGAGAGGTCACTAGCCTCATGGGACTAACCCAGTCAACAAAGAATAAATAAATAATACCAGTCACCTGCAGAGTTATTTATAATAGGTATGTCAGAGCTAGACATGACCTACTCTGCCAAAAAAACATATTGCTGGAAGAAAAGAAGCAGTGTTTGCAGAGGTTTGATAAACATGTAAAGGACTAATAATTTCATGAGTTGGATGTAGTGTATTTTGCAGGTGTGACTGGAAGTCAACAGTGGATCTGAGGTATAGTAAACAAGCAGATCTACTTTTATTTCTTGTATAAGGCATAGACTCTGGAATCACATTCTGAAGTCAAAGTGACAAGCTGATTGTCAGAGTAGCTGTGGATATAAATTCCATAAGAGGTGAATCCACATACAAAAATGGAAGATAGTAATAAAAATTGTCTACCAAGTATAGAAAATTTGCAAAACATTTCACAAGAGACTAATACTGGGGCACTCAAAGCTGATGTGAAACCCACCATTTGTCTGACTTTGTGATCATGTGCCTGCATTTGCCTGTAGACTGTTTTATTTATATAAACAGGCATTTGTCCACCTTATCTGTGGAGTCTGAACTGACATTTCTTCATTACCAAAAGTATTGTTTTGTACCTAACCTGAAAAGGGTGGTAGTAATGTGATGTGGTAATTGTAGCTATTTAACATTGTGGCAGTTTCAGGTTTCTGTAAAAGTGTGCCCGGCTACAGTATATAGAGTGTCTGAGTACAAGCACAACATGCGGATAATAAGGTGACCCTAAAGAGTGTGTATGATATCGACATGGGATCTTCACAGTGCAGTACAAAACAGATTAAAGCAATGAGGAAAAGAACATTTGGGAACTGTATCCTCATTCTTCTGTGCCAGCCTAACATTGTGTTCCATCAATCACCCCAGCCATACCAGGTTACACCTCCTTCTACATGTTCAAACCTCAAACTGAAGAAGTGAAAACTAAAGGAGGCGATGTATGCATATTCATTAAAGATAAATACACCTCCAGAATAGTTAAATAGTATGACTCCCTGGAGACACTTCAGGTACAATTAACTGTTGGTAGGACACCTATCCAAGTCATAGCCAGCTACAGGACCCCCTCCATGAATCAGGGCACCCACTGTGCCTATTTAGATCTACTTGAATCTATCAACATACATCCAAACACCATGGTTTTGGGTGACTTTAACTATCCCATCCATTGGCTGGGTAAATTATTTGTCCTCAAACTAATTTGCCCAAAGGTTCCTTGACTACATTAACTCCAATGCCCTGGGCCAGCTGGTTGACACCCCCCACAAGGGGTGCCAACATCCTAGATCTGGTGTTCACCGATATGAGGGACCATTGTAGTACCCCCACTGTGAGGTCCTCCCTGGTGAGATCTGACCACAAATTGGTCTCATTCAAAGTAACTATCACACCTAACCCTTACCACAGCAGCAACTAAACTAAAAAACTTCTCCAAAGCAGATTATAACCTCTTACTAGATGGTATAAATAGCTTCAGTGCACCTCCTCCCTCAGATGGAACTGACAACTATGACGAGCTCTACACCAATGCTTTATACAAACACCTGTATAACTACAGTGACTTGGCCGTACCTGATAAGACCAAAACAAGCTCCTCAAGAAAGAGCAAACCTGCCTGGTAGACAACTGCCATTAAGAGGCTTTACAATAAGAGGAAGACATTGTTGTCTAAGTGTAAGAGGGAAAAAGCCCTTCTAAACTAGAAACACTCCCTCCTCAGCTTAAACAAGCAAATAAGACTTCTTGTGAAGTCTTTCAAAGCAAACTATGAGCCCAGTTTAGCTTCCTCAACAAAAGACAACCACAAGGAATTCTATAGTCACATCCATAACCTAAAAGGAAAGGCCCAGATTTGTGCAGAACTGGTAGTTAATTATACCACATATATTGAGCCTATGGACATAGGTAACCTTTTGGCTGACAGGTTCTGTGAAAACTTCACTCCCCTGTCCCTGCCACACATACACCATGACATTCTTACCACCTGTCCACACCTTGTATCACTAAAGAACAGGTCATAAATGCCCTCTATAAGGCCAAAAACACAGCATCTATGGGACCTGATAACATCCCAGGCTAAATCCTACATGGGTTCCAACATGAATTAGCAACGCCATTGGTACTCTTTTCAATCATAGCCTGAGCACTGACTTCATACCAAATGAATGGAAAACAACCACCCTTATTCTGTTGCACAAAGGCGGTCCTTCCATTGACCCTGAGAACTATAGACCTATTAGCCTGACTAGCCTTATCTGCAAGGCCATGGAGCGAATCATCTTGGACCTTATCATCAAAGATATAGGTAATCTCCAAGCACTTGACCTTACTCAGTTTGGTGTTGTCAAAGGGAGGTCATGCCTGTTAAACCTGGTGGACTTCTTTGAGACAGTCACCAAGGCCCTGGATGAGGGCAAATCTGTGCATACACCCTACTGGACTTAGCCAACTATGCATCAACCCCTTATATCATTAGATGGGTTGCTAACTGACTCACTGATAGAACTCATATAGTCAAAATAGGGGAATCCACCTCCAACAGTAACCAGTGGTGTTCCACAGGGATCAATCCTGGGACCTCTACTGTTTGGAATCCATTTCTCTGAAGTACAAGCAAAAACTAAAGATCTGTGGCTGACAAAGTCTGTTGATAACTGCAAATTGGGTGTGGTCATAGAATCTCCAAACTATGTCAACATCCAACATCCTACAAGAGGGTCTTAAACAAATGATTGGTACCAAAGTCATGGCCTTAAACTCAATGGAAAAAATGTATTAGCATTCC
This sequence comes from Protopterus annectens, assembly GCF_019279795.1. Taxonomy (NCBI): domain Eukaryota; kingdom Metazoa; phylum Chordata; order Ceratodontiformes; family Protopteridae; genus Protopterus; species Protopterus annectens. The sequence goes on from NC_056735.1 coordinate 216,313,276, forward strand.
TTCTGGTAAAAGCTATGTTCCTGCTAGCTACCACATCAATAGCAACACCTTAAGTACATACTCAGTAGTGAGAGACCTGGGCACACAGGTTGACAGCAACCTTACCTTTGACCATCCTGTCTCTACAGTGGAAAGAAGGGCATTCTATATTGCTCATCTCATAAGAAAAGGCATTTCCTCCTGAAAAAAGACGTTATAACCTCCCTGTAATCTTCCATCATCAGCCCACTAATTGAGCACAATGCCCCCTTTTGGTATGTACCTTTCTAAGCACCTGCAGCAATTGGAGAAACCACAAAGGTTCTTCACAGGGAAAATTCAAGGTCTTCACCATCTGTCCTATCAGGATCATATGAAATCACTGCCACTTTATTCTGTTTCATACAGACTACTCAAATGTGATTTCTGCCTTTCATATAAGGCAATCTCTGACCCTGCATTATTGGAAATGCCTCATATCCGAAAGTCAAATGCTACACTGGTTACTCACTCAAAAGACCTTAACCTGGTATCTGTTCACAAACTGGGAAAGCCAACAACACAAGAACTGAAGATGGTGAGTGAAATGAAAACTGCTCTTACAACTGGTAAAAACTCACGATAGTTTATTGAACAATTCCACATGACTGGTTAAGCGCTTTCGACTGGTGATCAGTCTTCATCAGAACAAACAACACATATCATCCCAAAGTATTTATACACATCCTAAATCACCTTAATTGATGTTTAACTAATTAAAATCCCGCCAAAAAGTTTAAAGCCATATTACACATTTTCTATAATACACTGTAAGTAAACCAACCTCAAATCAAGATGTAACTTTCAAATACACATGTAATATAATAATATATACAATAGTAATATATGCAGTAATATATACGGTGGGTAAAACCTCTTGGTGTAACTGTAATTATCCATATAACTATCTAATAAAAAATCTAATAAAAAATAAATATATATAAATATATGCACTTCACTTGTGTGATAAAGTTAAAAATCCCAGTAACAACCTAAGAGTTGAAATTTACTCTAAAGCTAAAAAAGGTTTTATACTTATAAAATCATTGAGACCAGGTGGTCTCGTGGAATCCGTTAGGATTTGCCATTTACTTTCGCAAGCGGCTAATTTCATTTTCCAGTCACCCCCAAATGGGCGGACATCTATCTGTTTTACAATGGAAAACAAAAAACCATGTTCCTCGCCTTTATCCAAGATGTGTCTGTACAATGCATTTTTGGTATCTTGTTTCCATATTTTGTACGCATGTTCGTAAATGCGTCTGTTCAGCTGTCTCTCTGTCTTGCCTATGTAATGGGCGTTGCATAGTTTACAGACTGCCAGATAGACCACATATTTTGTTCTACAGTTACCACATTTGCTTTTTATAGTAGTATGACACAAATCATTGAGTTGAATAGTCATGTTAGAATTAATGTATTTACACTGTTTGCAGTTCCCACATTATCAAAGACTCGTGGAGGTTCTTGGGTACCATTACCAAAGACTTGTGGGAAGCTAATTTGATCTATCTTACAGTGGATGTAGTAGACCTCTTTTCCAGTATCCCTAAGACTGAAGGACTGGAATTTTTTGAAAAGAGTCTGACTAGATACACCGATTTTTCCTGGGAGAAAATCAGCATCATTTGTGACATGATGTCACTGGTGTTAGATCACAACTATATCTCCTTTCAAGGTGAATTTTTCAGGCAGACAAAGGGAGTGGCGATGGGAGCATCATGTGCTCCCATCTTTGCGAATTTGGTCATGGCCGAATGGGAATCGGTGTATGTGTTCAACAGCCCTTTCTACAAAGATATTATAACATACATTAGATATTTGGATGACATTTTTATTCTATGGAAGGCCTCTGAGGATAGGTTACTAGAATTTATGGAGTACCTAAACAAGACAGTCGAATTCTTGAAATTCACTTATGAATATAGTTACCATGAAATATCATTTTGGACGTAGCATTGAGTCATAACAATCAAGGGTTCATCTCTAGGGTGCATAGGAAACCCACTTTTTCCAATGATTACGTCCATTATAGTAGTAACCATCCCCCCCATGTATTTCAGAATGTCATAAAAGGCCAATGTGTAATGCAGTAACAAGAATGTCTTCTAACAAATCAATCTTGGAAAAGGAGCTTAATACCATCAAAGAAATGTTTTTGAGTAGAGCTTACCCTGAAAAGATGGTTTTGGAGGTCATCAGTTATGTGTACAATGAATGGGGTAATAAATATCCACCCCTATTAGGTGCGTATCAGATGGACAAAAAAGTAGGAATTTGTAGTGAAACATCAGGAAGAGTTTGTGTCCTTATGTACACCCCAACCACACATATTATAAAGGAAATATTGGAAAGGCATTGGTCAACACTTAGAGTATTGGACAAGGAAGAGCTATTGGGTAGTAAACCAAGATGTGTATATAAAACTGCCCCAAATATAAAAAGGCTATTAGAAAAAGCCGATAATAAGGCAGAAAGATCAAAGCATGGATCACATAAGGGTACAGTTAAATGCGGGAACTGCAAACAGTGTAAATACATTAATTCTAACATGACTATTCAACTTAATGATTTGTGTCATACTACTATAAAAAGCAAATGTGGTAACTGTAGAACAAAACATGTGGTCTATCTGGCAGTCTGTAAACATAGGCAAGACAGAGAGACAGCTGAACAGACACATTTACGAACATGCGTACAAAATAGGGAAACAAGATACCAAAAATGCATTGTACGGACACATCTTGGATAAAGGCGAGGAACATGGTTTTTTGTTTTCCATTGTAGAACAGATAGATGTCCGCCCATTTGGGGGTGACTGGAAAATGAAATTAGCCGCTTGCGAAAGTAAATGGCAAATCCTAACGGATTCCACGAGACCACCTGGTCTCAATGATTTTATAAGTATAAAACCTTTTTTAGCTTTAGAGTAAATTTCAACTCTTAGGTTTGTTACTGGGATTTTTAACTTTATCACACAAGTGAAGTGCATATATTTATATATATTTATTTTTTATTAGATTTTTTATTAGATAGTTATATGGATAATTACAGTTACACCAAGAGGTTTTACCCACCGTATATATTACTGCATATATTACTATTGTATATATTATTATATTACATGTGTATTTGGAAGTTATATCTTGATTTGAGGTTGGTTTACTTACAGTGTATTATAGAAAATGTGTAATATGGCTTTAAACTTTTTGGCGGGATTTTAATTAGTTAAACATCAATTAAGGTGATTTAGGATGTGTATAAATACTTTGGGATGATATGTGTTGTTTGTTCTGATGAAGACTGATCACCAGTCGAAAGCGCTTAACCAGTCGTGTGGAATTGTTCAATAAACTATCGTGAGTTTTTACCAGTTGTAAGAGCAGTTTTCCTTTCACTCACCATCTTCAGTTCTTGTGTTGTTAACCTGGTATCTGACATTAATAAAACCTGCTGGAGGGACAGATTTGTCTATCAGAGGTTACCACACCTTTGGAACAGGCCTCACTTCATGTCAAACAGAGCACCTCATTGGCCCTCTTCAAACGCAATCTGGACGATTGGATGGATGACTGCAAATTCTCCCCAGGGGTTCCATCTGTGTCCCTCCTGGACAGGGGCAGTAGGTGCTGATCATGGAAATAAGGGTAAGAGCCTGGCTATGCAATGCAGGACAATTCTGCTATCACATGTAAGACTATGTCATGAACTACGGTTCATTTTGTTGTATGATGCAGGTGGTATACCTGCTTTGCATCTTCAGTAAGGAAACCATATGCAACAACACGTTGTGTGTTATACCTAAGCAGCGTTCAAACACATCTGTTTAACTGCTGATCTACTCTGTGTACTGCAGCAGTGTAATAAATACTTCCTTGCATGTGCTCCAATCTAGGTCAGGCAGATAAGTGTCCTCAAACTGAGCTAGACTTGATTCACTCAGTAACATCCCATGTGACCTTTAGAGTAAATATATTAACTAGAGCCTGCTACCCTGCTGAGCAATCAGTCCTTACACGTAGCATTTGTTGTTCACATTCCACATGTATAGCAAAGGAATACAGCTACATTCCTTACCATATACTGTTAGTTTGTGCAACTATATTGCAGCATTCAGTGTTGCACACCATGTATACTGCACATCTCATTTATTTATTTATTTTACATTTGTTGACCGGGATAGTCCGACTTGATACTTGTCCATTTTCAGTGGAGGCCCGGGGAGAAAAGCTCCATACATACAGAAAAACTGTTACATTAAACACATTAAAGCACTGTTACAGATACAACACATGGCATAAAAGTCATTCATTCTGTCATATAAAAATCTGATTTGTTATAGAGTAACAATTAGGAAGCAATATAGGGGTGGCCAAAAGACCTCATTCTCTGAAATATTATAGTGCTGTATTTTAACTGTCACTCAGGCAACATTTTTATGTGCTTTGTATGTGGATAGGTATCTACTTTACCAAGTCCTTTCCATATTGCACTGTAAAAAGGTACACAAAGCTGCTACACTATGAGCCTGTGTACTGTGAAACTTTTCACTGTACATTCCCATTGTATAATTTTAGTGAAAACAGTAGTATACTACTGTACAGCCTATCACTCTTTAATGCCAAACCCACCATCACCCCTGAATACATATTTGACAGTCACTATGAAAATGACTGACACGCACACACACACACACACACACACACACACACACACACACACACACACACACACGCATACACACGCACACACACGCACACAGACGCACACACACACGCACACACACACACACACGCACATGCGCGCACACACGCACACACACGCACATACACGCACACACACGCACACACACGCACACACACACACACACACACACACACACACACACACACACACACACAAAATTCACTTCCTATATATGCACATTGACTGCCGGCATATATATGAGCTATTTTCTTCCTACGTACTTCATCTCTCAGATTTAGTTTTACTCTGACTTCTCCTCTACATTCATGAACTGGTTTGTTCCTTTAATTTCTAGATGCTTCCACACAATAGTTCATAGTTAAAATACCTCTTAGCGATATCATTTGGAAAGTGAGTTCTGCAGGGAACCTGCAAGGCATTGTTACTTTTTCCTGTGGTCATGCTGCTCCTCGGAGGTCTCATTAAAACGAGTGGATTAATATTATCATTGCAGTAATGATGATATGCAGGCTCATGTCTCCTTCCCTCAGAATGCATGTTGTGCATTCAGTAGTGTATGATTTGGGTGAAACTGAACACTTTAAAGACAGAGGCATTGCTTGTGTATGCCACTTCAGCTGCTTGCTCTGCTTTGCTGCTGCCATGTTTTGTTGTTTATAGCGGCAGTAAACAGGAGTTTCTGCATGAAGTATAGAATCTTGTTACTCTCCTTGACGACTGACTAACATTTAAAGACAAGATGTCTGTTGTGGTCAAATCATTTTGCTTCCCCTGTGAAGAGTATTTCCAGGATTAAGCCCCTGATATTTCCTTAGGATCTGTGTTATTATTCACACCTTGGTTATCTCATACTCTGACTACTGTGATGTACCATGTCTGGGTTCTCCTGACAATGAGATTAATAACCTACACATAGTGCAGAAAGCAGCAGCACGGTTACTTACTGACACGTAACTTAACTGTCACATTACTCTCATTCTGCAGAAGCTATATTCTGGATGCATGTCTAATTTATATAGTATTCAAGATCTTGGTGGTGTTTTTATTGTCCATATACTACATAAGTCTCACTTATCTGAAAGAACTAATTGATAGCATTTTTCCCTTACCTGAAGGAATGAATTGATTGCACAGGTCTCACTTACCTGAATGAATGAATTGCACCTACCTGCCTGTTATGGCTATTGTGTTTTGCCATGGTTAAAGAGACAGCTAATACTTTCCAGAGTGCATCTTTGGGACCTTTTGTGCTTTTTCTTTTATAAATTAGGACAAGCACATCTAGAAAGTACTATCTCAGTGGCCTTCTTTAAGAGTTCCCTTAATATATATTTACTCAAACTAGTTTTTTTATTGGTCATGTGCTTTATTTAATATACTATGATAGACAGAAGACTAAGTCTGTTAAGCAAGTCACCATTCACCTTATTGCCCCCCCATACTATGAATAATGACTCTTGAATTGTATCCTTAAACAAGGTCAACATGTTGATCATCAGATGGATAACCATATCCAGGGTATGGTCACCAGAGAAATGAAGTAAGCTGATATATAAAAGTAACAGAAAAATTAAGAGCAACCACTTTGGAATTGCTTAACAGCACAGAATACAAAATCTGTGCATTTATGCCAGATGCACTTCATGACGTACAAAAGAACTGTGTCTCAGGACATTTACATGTGTGTTAAAAACATGTGCCATGACAGTAAGAGGAAAACGTAATTAAAAGAGTGGGTGTGAAAAATAGACAGTTATTCAGGTTTTTAGAGGTATTGATTTTGTCCTTTTATGAGTAGCATCAGTGCATACATTTCATTTAATCCTGGTGTGTTGTAGACTTCTGCTCTTTTAGATCAGTATTGCTCAAGGAGTTTAGCATTAATGGCTGTATCTGTAGGAGGCATTAATCACTTACAGAACTAAACTGTAATGCTGAGGTTGGAGTGTCAAGCTATATGTGCACATCTGTGTGTGTGTGTGTGTGTGTGTGTGTGTGTGTGTGTGTGTGTGTGTGTGTGTGTGTGTGTGTGTGTATGTCTATGAGTATGTATTAGTGTATCCATATGTATATCACACTGGTGCAACACTCAGCTTTATAGAGTAAACCTATATACCACTTATTTGAGGGCTGCAGGTATGAACAGCACAATTCATAGGTTCATAGGTGATTACAAGGTTAATGAGCCCTGGGGATCTTTATAAGATAAGCCATGTTTCCCTAGTGAGATTCCAACCCTGTACCTTGTGTCCATCAGGTAAATATATTAAACATTATGCCAACCCCCAATTCTCTGCCAGCTCCCAACCAAGAACTGTTGGGGCTCCCTGATGCACATCATGCAGTCGTGTATACCAGTCATCATTTGTATCTCATTATGGCTTCATTTTAGTGACTGATATTAATGTCATAATATGCTGCAGAATCCTGATAGCCTGTTTTGTACAGGTCTTGTCCCGCAGGTGTGCTCAGTTAAGAGTAACAATGTTTTTTACTGCCAGTATAGCTTCCTTATTTATTCTAACAACTATTTTGTCAATTATATGTACATGATTACATGTATGTATAGCCATACCTCACTTGGATAGACCGATTTGGGTGGCACTGTGAGTGTTTTGGCTTTGGCATGCACTTTATGCGTTTACAGTATAACATTATTAGTAGAAGTGCACCTTACAATGTGTTGGGTGCAGAATTTCAGGTTCACTGGCAGCCTATATTAGACTGCCCTGGCAGAAGCTATCTTTAGCATGTGCCATCATTGCATCTGAGTTGTGCAGCGTTATTTCTGCATTACTCCTATGAGCAGTTTACTGTAACATAGGTATGATACATTTCTACTTTATGGTTCAATGTTTGACGTTTTCACTGCACGTTATGGAACACCAGGCGTTTGGATTAAGAATTATGTGTTTGAATCCAGCTTACTACCTTTAATTCTTAAAGATTCTCTTAAGGACAATGGAGGCTAAAAATAGATCAATATATGGATTCACAGCATAAAGGCAAGAATGAAAGTGTGCCCGCATCTAGTCTGTATGCTATGGAGAGATACGCACCTACTTCCTTTGTCTAAATCAGTATCTCATTGCACACATTCAGTATTATTAATTGAATAGCTTTGCAGATTGTAACACTGCAAACATAATATGCATTGCAATCTTAATATCTGAAAACTTTTTAAAGCTAACAAGAAAATCTGGACATTTAAAAACAAGCTGTGAGCAGTTATACCAAACAAGAAAACATTAATAGGTTGAATGCACTGTCTAAACTTGTTTTGTAGCCCAAAAAGTGTCTAGTATTTTATTTTCATGTTCAAAAGGTACTTGGTGCTTTAATAAAGGTTAATATTTGTCACACTGCAATGAGCTGCATGAGTATTGTGGCAAACTAATCTTAATTGTATTAATTAGCCATTGACAGGCTGCGTATTTCTTCACCTGTTGTTTTCAATTATTTTTCTCCTGCTGTTGTTAATTTTGTTATCATCATTTGAGTATTGTCAAGAAGAAAGTTTATTTTATGTATGTCATGAAGATCATTTAACATAATACTTGCAAGCTTTCAGTTTTTATTTGGTGATATTAAACATGCTTGGATATTTTCACACGGTGCCATTATTTTTTCTTTCACATTGGTGCCTTTGTTAACTTCATTACTAGGCCAAACATTTGATGTCCTTGTACTGTTCTAAGGTAAAACCAAGACTCTGGCATGAATCCTTCATCAACAGCATTGCTGTCCATTTTTATTACTGCAGAAGGAATGTTCAGACTGGGAGATCTAGGACATAAGGCAATTTGCAGCAACTCCAGCCAGTGTGCTTTTAGGATTTACTGAGGTATCGTATTGCTTTCATTTTCACCAACCACTGATTAGCGGTCATTTCTTTACTGACATCTAAACAGGACAAAACTGTCGAAATGCTTACTGTGGCAAAAATATCTTGTGGGGTTGGCCTGGCGGTTGGTAGAACCCCATCATTTGTATATATACAGAAAGCTTAATGAAGGTAACACTTAACCAAAGTTCCTGAAATAATAGCAGGAATTAAACTTACTTTTTCCTCATACATATACAAATTGACTTTAAAACATGCAAACAATAAAACTAAAACTGTAAAATATGTCACTGGTCATACTGACCATCTCATTCCATTTATATCTTGGTCATACATGTACTTCTGTTATCTCACACTGGCCTCCACTGCAGCATTTTTAATATGCAAATAAGTTGCACACACAGTGGTGCATATAGCTAGGTCTGTTAAACTGAGGACACATCTCTCCAGTACAGTGGATGAAATGCTACTGTACTGGGCAGGCTTTGGCAACCTGACTTAGCCATGTCTGATACCTTTTCGCTGTACAGAAGATAGCAACAGGAGAACCAGGGTTCCATTTCTGTTTCTGTTACAAGAGACAGTTCATCTGAGGCCAGACTAATTATTAATGGCTTCTGCTCAGCTACTATAGATCCACTACAATATATGTAACTTTGTTGTGTGCCATGGCCCTTAAAATTTCTGCACCATATACCACATCTGTTTACTACTCCATCATGGGCTTCTTAGGAAATCCGATAAATGTTTACAATATTTAATCATTAGCAGATCTTTTTCTGGTGGTGATGTGTTATACTCTGTGTTTGTCTAGATTTTTTTTTCTAGCCTCACAAGGAAGCCGCATGTTATTGTGGTTAATATTTCTCTGTCTCTATGTAATTGCATACTTAGAACATGTATGGTTGAAAGCAGTATCCCATCTGTAATCAATGTTGATTTCTACCACTTCCTTACCAGAATAAGACTTTCTTAGATTTGTTTTTTATGAGTTTAGTCCATTGACTTCAGTACCAGAAGGTCTATCACAATAAATGCAATCAAATTTAGAGCTTCCCTTATTATACATGTCTGATGGCTCAGTGACAGCTCGGATGGCAACTTTTTTGGACCATATACCTTTGCGGTCTAAGTGTGAAAAATGCAAACTGGAAAACTTTGTGATCTGTGATTTGGTAATATTTTGACCACAATTTATTTGAGGAATTTTCACTTTACCGTCCATGCAGAGATTTTGCCTATTTTTGCTAATTATTCTTATTCTTGAGTCACTATAGGTAACGTGTAAGAATAATTAACCCTTCTATTAACATTGATGATCTTAGAATGTTCTCTCCCAGTTTCTCTCCTCAGTACTGAGATGCTCTAGTATAGATCCTGCTTCTACAAAGTACCCTTCAGATATCTGTCACTAGGCGAGCTTTACAGTGGAACCTATTTTTCTATTTTCCTTTCTGGTTGGAGCTTCTATCTTTCTCCTCTTTTTCTGAGGTTTTCTTCAATCTTCAGTCCTGCCTTGTATTCCTTTCTATAATATAAACAAGCTTGATCATGATATTTCTCCAAACAAAAAAAAATCATAATTCTGCCTAGTTTGTACTTCCTCTCCATTATTTTCTTGTATAAAGGGCAGCTAATCACATTCTTTATTCAAAAAATATATAGATTCTGTTATACATTCTTAAGTATTTTTCCTGGCTTACTAAAACAATATACAAAGCCATGTATTTGTTTTTAATTTTCTATGACTGTTTTATATTTGACTCAGCATGCTATTGCATTATTCTAAAGGCATGCTGTTTTTAAGCTTCCATCTAAAACATTAACTCAATGGGATACTTTTGTCCTTCTTGCAGAATTATTTTTTATTGCTAGCAAATAACACTTAATGACTGAAACTGCTTTATGTGATTGCCTATATAAATATATCAATTTCCCATTTAATCAATTCTGTGATAAAGAATCCATATTAAATATAAAACAATCTTGTTCCTTCACAATTCAGAGTAGCTAAATTATATAATATGGCTTCAAAAATATGTACCATTGCTAGATAAAATGTACTATATATGTTAAATGGATGCAAATGTGTTTGTAGATTTTTGATGAAAACAGGAGGGGCTTATCTAGACAGTGCAGTTGTCTTGAGAACAGCACACATACAAAGATAAAATATCATCATCTTCTTTCGGCTGTTCCCGTTAAGGGTCGCCACAGCAGATCATGTTTCCATTTCTTCCTGTCCTCTGCATCTTGCTCTGTCACACCAACCACCTGCATGTCCTCTCTCACCACATCCATAAACATTATTTTAGGCCTTCTTCTTTTCCTGTTACCTGGTAGCTTCATCCTTAGCATCTTTTTCCCAATATACTCAGCATCTCTCCTCAGCACATGTCCAACCAACGTAATCTTGCCTCTCTGGTTTTGTCTCCAAACCTTCCAACCTGGGCTGACCCTCTAATATACTTATTCCTAATCCTGTCCACCCTCATCACACCCAGTGCAAATCTAAACATCTTTAATTCTGCTACATCCAGCTCTGACTCCTGTCTTTTTGTCAATGCCACTGTCTCCAACCCATATAACATTGATGGTTTCACTACCCTCTTGTAGACCTTCCCTTTCACTCTTACTGGTACTCATCTGTCACAAATCACTCCTGACACTCTTCTCCACCTGCCTGTACTTTCTTCTTCACCTCTCTTCCACACTCACCATTACTCTGAATATTGATCCCAAGTATTTAAACTCATCTACCTTCGCCACCTCTACTCCTTGCATCCTCACCATTCCTCCATCCTCCCTCTCATTCACACACATATATTCTGTCTTAGTCCTGCTGACCTTCATTCCTCATCTCTCTAGAGCATATCTCCATCTCTCCAGGGTCTCCTCCACCTGTTCCCTACTTTCACTACAGACCACAATGTCGTCTGCAAACATCATAGTCCATGGGGACTCCTGTCAAAGATAAAATATAAATTAGCAAATTATATAAATATAAATGAGAAGCCACATTGTTTATTAAGTTATACTATGGTTAAATTTCAAAGTAAAAAATAAATAAAAATAAATTAAACTAAGTTACTAACTAACTTAAAAAATAAATTAAGGAAACAACCAATGCATGTGGAGGTACTACAAAGTACAAAATTCTCCTCAGAGTGTTTAAAATAGTATGAAAATTAGCTAAAGATATAAAATATTGTGGATGTAGTTTTCTTATGGCACAATGAAATAAAGTAAATTTGTAACAGAACAAAAGGATGACTTTCAAACCACTTCTCTTCATGTGTGTTGGGTGTAATTAACAAAAAATTGCAAGTGCTTTGCTTGATCTGGATTTAAGGACCTGACTTGAAAGGACCTTTGTAGATACATTCATATAGAGTTTGCAAAACGTGTGAGCACTGACTGCTCCCCAGACCACCCATGTTTGATTAGCAGCAGGGGTGCTGGGCGGCTGTGATGGGGAGGCTGGGAGTGAGTGAACATTGCCAGCTCATTTACCCTTTGAGAACGGAGCTACCTCTGGCTTTCCACTTAGATGACACCTAGTGGGGACACTGGGTTTTGTGCCTGTGGAGCTCAACTGTGTAGAGATGTCTCTGCCAAACAGGGTGCAGCACTTAGCATCCCAAAAATAATGGGACTGCAGAGGCATCCATACCTTCACATATTTGACAGCATTGTGAATCTTTAGGGGAACTAATGAGGGATGAGAGAGCTCCAGAAGGTATGTAATTCTTAAGACCCTGCTAGATGGTCCACTCCTACCACCTCACCCCTTGCTGCTGAAGGAACAAATGGGACAGTTGGCCTTAGAAGGCAAAGGAATGGGACAGCCACTATTGCATAACTTATGGATGGCTAGCTCTCACATCAATGGAAAATGTTCATATGAGAGGATTTAAAAAAACAGGTAGCAATAAGATATAATATCCGACTGGATAGGTGTCTTCTACACATTACTCATCTCTTGCACTGACGGAGTTTTCCAGCTCAGACGACATCTGCTGAACAGGAAAATAGCATCAGAAATAAGGGGCCAAACAATCACGCAATCTGCATTCTATAGACAACATCAGTAGATCGACTAAACAGCACACAAGACACGGGCATGTTAGTTCATTATTATTGTTATTCTGCTTTTAGACGTACATACACCTCTCTCCAATGTGAAAACAGCATCTCTTCTATTCCATGACTTGATAAATGTACCTTGCACAAAATTGAATTTCCAAAATCTAGCAACCTCACACTTGATATTTTTCCCCTTATCAAATGTAAAGTATTGCAGTCCTGAGGGACCCACTTACCCTCCTTAAACTTGAAATAACAACACATAAATAATACATAAATCCACAATCTAAGGAAGTGTTTGAAATGTCTTTTTAATGAACATATAGACATTACAGTTGCAAAACCAAGAAAGTGCAAACGTACATTCCTGCAACATTTTGGAATATGTTAATTTTTACTTGTAATATAATTATCGCACTGGCACATATAATTCTTTATAGTAGTTGCTTACCACAGCCAAAACATTCACTAGATAACCATTTCAAATGTCGGGACCTTCTAGAATGAGTCCTGAAACATGGAGACTGAATGACCTTAAGAATGGCCTTACATATACTAAGTCTGAGATACCATTTATCAGAATATTCCCTTTTCTCTGAGGTATGGCAATCTCAAAGTTAGTGTCTATATATAAGTTGGGGGGCTTGCACCCACATGGGGCTGCAGGCCCTCCCCCCCAAAAAAAATAAATAAATTTTAAGGAGAACGATGATTTTTGAAATACATTTTTCTCCAGGTTTTTATTTTAAGCTTTTCAGCACTTGGAATTTTGAGTGCCAACATTTCAATAGGAATCTCATGCACTAATGTCCAGTTGTATGTGTTCTTACTATATGTGCTTAATGAATGGCTCTGGCACATTCAAGCTCACAAAGGACCAAGGAATCGTATCTGTATGAACTATCAGTTTTAAACTGCCGAATGCATTTTTTAATTTTCTTTAAGTAAGTATAAAGAACTGTAAAATTCTAGCAAATAACATTATAATGTATATTCAAGGTTATATATGACTACAACATCTCTAAAATCTTTTTGAAATGATATTAAGATAAGCTCATACAGATGGACAAATATCAGTAAAACAACAGCAACAGAAACCTTATTGACACGACATATAAAAGTTTGTAAACACTTTAATAGGCATTGTATGAGACCTTAACTGTAAGCAAATCTGACAGCAGAAGTAATGAATGCATGCAGTATGTCAGTCTTAGCAGGCTGCAGATAAAAACAACATGTCATTGAAAAGCAGTAGTATAAAATGAATTAAATATGCTTGTGCATGGAGGTTGTACCCTCTACTTGCACTCCATAAGTCTAGGGTCTTTCTCCCCACCTCCTAAAAATTTCTGCTGAAATTGCAAGGTAGTAAAATTTGATTCTGGGAAAAACTAGTAGTAGAACCATTTAAGTTCACTGTTATGGTTCCTTTGGGTATTCCCTTACTCTGAGAAGCAAATATCTCATAATTTATGTAAACAGAGAGTTAAAGGTATAGTTTCCTCTTCCAAGTGGATTTTAATGACATTAAGTTTCATAGTTGCAGGAATTGGATTTATGGGTTTCATTCTTCTTGGAGGCAGCTTCCCATGATAAATAAATATGGTTAATTTAAGGTAGCATAAACTTGGATTTGGTAAATGTAGTTATTGAAGATGTGCTCACCGTGTCCCCCATACCATGGGAGTGCTAAAATAATGACTGCATGCAAAAATATACACATAGTGTAATATTAAGTTATATATCTTTAAGTTTTAGAAAATTACAATGGTGAATCTGTGGGTCAGCTAAAAGAATGAATCTGTAGATTTCTTTCTCAGCAGTCTGTATTCTGTGAGTTTTATAGGCTGAATGCATAACAAGTTTGCATAATTATGTCAGGCTCAGAATATCAACCTTATATGTTCAGTGTTTACTATGGACTATATTTTTCAATGATTTCTAAATATATTCAGTTCAAGTAATTTGGAAATGTATCAGCAATCTGTATGAAAGATTTTTAATTTATTTTGAGCACTTGTCTGTTAAAGTCACCTGGTCAGAGTCTACAACAGCAAATGGAGACTGATGGAATCTAATGCAGAATTCCGGGTTGATGCTCATCAGTGTCTTGTATCTCAATCCTCTGCTTTAAACTGATAGTTTTACTGGTGCCAGCAACCAGGGCAGCACATATGTTGAAACCTGCAGACATCGAAATTACGCATAAAGGCTCTTGAAAAGTCAGTGTATAAGACCAAAAATCTAGACATTTAGCATAAAATTTAAAAAACGAATAGGGTATAACTTTTCATACTTCAAGTAGTATTATAAAACACAAGTTTAAGAAACTGAATGTGAAAAAATATAGCCATATTATGAGCAAAACCAAGTGAAATTTAAAGTTTTCATTGTTTATTTTATTTTATTTTATTTTATTTTACATTTGTTAACCGGGATGGTCCGACTGGACACAAGTACATTTTCAGCGGAGGCCCGGGGAGAAAAGTTTCACAGTAAGTAGAATTTTACACAATATGTTAATATACAGTATACAGAGAATTTTCAAACAATATGTTAAAATACAGTGCACAGCAGAAGACATAACAAGACCTATATTTACAGGAAAAAATAGTTACACATGGTTAATAACAAAATAAGTATACAAATTCAGTCAGCATTGGGAGAAGACCTAGACTGTAATATATATTACAGTAGGTATATTAGGAAGTGAGATATATAAGTGGAATAATTTGGGGACTTGTGTAATATATGGGCATAGCCACTTATTCTTTAAGTGTGTTCTAAGTGAGTTTTTAATGTGAGAAGACATAGAGGAAGAAATTAGAGCAGGAAGGAGATTATTCCAGGTTCTAGCTATGGAGTGGGAGAACAGTGCTTTTCCTGCAGAATTGTTAGCCCTAGTGACACAGAGGAGGGGTTTGTCGGACAATCAGAGAGGACGATTTGTATTATAGTGGGTGAGAAGTTGACCTAGTGCAGGATTTTTTCTGGATGTGTTACCACATTGTAGGCAATGACTAATTGGTGACAGGTTAGTAGCTGGGGCAGTTCCAGCCATTGGAGTTCTCTTAGAGCCTGGTAATTGTGGGTTATAAAGGTAGAGTTGTTTGCAAACTTGACAATTTTATTATAACATGATTCAAGTCTGGCAAGGCCAAGTTTTCTAAGCTGGGTAAGAATCGGAGCAGCATATATTAGGGTAGACAAGAGGTGAGTTTGGGCTAGGGTAATCCGTGCTTGTTTCGAGAGGGATTTCCTGTGCCTATATAGTGTTCCCATTTTTTATGTAATTTTTAGATAGTTTGTGAAATGTGGATGTCAAAGTGTAGATTTTTATCAATTTCAACACCTAGGAGTTTGGTATGTTCAGAGGGAGAGATAATAGTGCCTTTTTTGGAGGAGATAGTGAAGGATAGAGGGATGGAAATGGTTTTGTTGGGGGGTGAAAAGTAGTAGTTTGGTTTTATTAGGGTTTAAGAGAAGTTGGATCTGAGTGATCCAACTTTCCACAGAGCTAAAGGATTCCTTGGAAAGTTGCTGTAGGGTGGGAAATGATGGAGCTGAACAGGTAAGAGTTGAATCATCAGCGTATTGTATAAGTGAAGCATGTTGTGTGGTGGTATGGAGATTATTGGTAAATATGGAGAAAAGAAGTGGGCCTAATATTGAGCTTTGTGGTCGACCTATGGTAGTTGGGAGTAAGGTGGATAGTACACTATGCCATTGAACAGATTGTTGCGTATTTGTCAGATAGCTTTTAAACCAGGCTATAGCAGAAGGAACAAAGAAGAGGGATGTCAGGGTGTCTAATAGTAAGGAATGTGAAACCATGTCAAATACTTTGGAGAGGTCTAGAAATATTGCAGATACAAAGTTTTTATTATTTTGATGTTGGTTGATCAGATTGGCGAAAGAGAGCAGAGCGTTTGTTGTGCTATGTTGTTGTCGGAAGCCATGCTGTGTGGGGAAGAGGATATGGTGTAAGTTTAGGAATTGTGTTACCTGAGAATGTATACATTTCTTTAGTATTTTAGATAAGGGGGATAGAATGGCAATGGGGTGATAATTTGAGTATTTGTAAGAGTTTCTGCCTTAATGTAATGGAATAATGTATGCTACCTTCCATAGCTGTGAGACATATGCTTCTTGTATGGAGCGATTGATAAGAATAGAAATAGGGTAGGATAAGGATTCAGCAACTATTTTTAGGAAGTTGGCTGGTAGATTGTTAGTGGCAAGGGTGGTAGTTTTCAGTTTTAGGAGGAGTTTTTCAATTGTTGAGGTGGGAAGAGGTGAGAGTGTAAAGGATGGGATGTTGTCAGGGGATTTGGCTGAGTTATATGTAGGGCTTTTTTTGGATAGTTGAGTGGATAGTGTTAAGATGGATTCTGTGAAGTTGTGATTGAATTGGGAGGCAATGTTCTTGTTATCATTTGTGGAGTTAGGAGTGGGAGTGGTAGTTTTGCCTGGTTTTAGGAGAAAGTTAATGGCATGCCAAAACTTTTAGGGATCGTTTGAATGTTTGTTTTTGGTATTGAGGAAGTGATTTTGTCTATTGAGTTTAGTTTGTCTCTTGGCCTGATTTCTAAGTTGTAGGTAACTTTGTTTGGCTAGGCTAGTATTGTCTTTCTTCCAAAATTTCCAAGCCTTATCCCTTGACTTTAGAAGGGCTCTAGTTTCCCTAGTTAGCCATGGTGCATAGTTTGCCTTGGCTCTTATTTTCCTAATTGGTGTGAATCTATCAAGGATATTGATGAGAATATTGATGAAGTAGTCAACGGTTTGGCCTAATTTTAGGGTTTGTAGTGGTTTCCAGTTACTATGTTTTAGAATACTGTTTAGTTCTTATATACGTAGTTTAGAATCATCTCTGGCTTGTCTAAAAACAATGGGTTTGGCTATGTTGGCACGTTTCCACAGGAGGAAGGTGGGGAGATGGTCACTAAGACCATCAGGAAGGCATCCTGTCTAATAGTTTTGTTTGGGGCAGTTAACTAGTGTCCAATCTAGAATAGACTGTTTGTAGTTTTTTTTTTTTGTCGATTCTAGTGGGTTTTTGGATAAGTTGGGTAAAACTGTAAAGATTAATATGGTTAGTGGGGTTGTTAGAGGTACAGGCTGACCAACCAGTGCTCAGGTCACCTAGTAAGATGGTTTCTTGGGGGAATTATCTGTGGACTATTGTAACATTTCTTTAATGATGTGAGAGTTATTACCTGGGGAAATATTACAGCAGAGAATGATGATAGTTTTGTGTCATTTATGCTTAGGGTTGAACCTAAGGTTTCAGCATTTTGAAATTTAGGTATGAGGGTTTGTAGAGGTTTGATGTTGATTGTATTTTTGTAAATAATAGCAACTCCACCTCCCTTTTTGCCCACTCTGTCCAGTCTTAGGATATTATATCCTGGTGGGAGAATTTCTTCATTTTGGGTACTGGGTTCTAGCCATGTCTTGGTAATGGTTAGTATGTCAGGAAAGTAGTGAGCTATAAATGAGTGTAGGTCAGAAAGTTTGTTAGAGATACTTCGGATGTTGACATTCAGAATCAATAGATCAGAGATTTGCCTAGCAGAGAGTAGATAGTTTTGTGGACCAGAGTTTGGGTGTATGTCTCCAGATATAAGTAGATTTTTAGTGATAAACAGTATGTGTTTAATTGTGTGCACTATGTCTATGTTGGATCTAAGTGATGTTTTTCTAGTGTAAGATAGTGTTATGTGAGACTTATGAATGTGTAGGATTAAGCTGTATTTAAATAATGTAGAAGAGATATTAAAGAAAATGTGTGAGTGTATATTTGCTTGAAAAAGTGTTATGTGGAATGATGTGTTTTCTAGTGATGTGTTTGTATATAATGATGTGATGTTTGTTAGGTATGTGAGGGCTAGGAAGAGAAATCCTAGGATTAATGGTATTTTATGAGGGAGTAGTAGTTGGGTCTTAGTGGTTTTGGGTACAAG
The DNA here is from genome assembly GCF_019279795.1 of Protopterus annectens. Classification (NCBI taxonomy): domain Eukaryota; kingdom Metazoa; phylum Chordata; order Ceratodontiformes; family Protopteridae; genus Protopterus; species Protopterus annectens. Next base: position 216,331,897 of record NC_056735.1, read on the forward strand.
TATGGGTGTGAGTGTGAATACATGGTAAGTAGATACTATTATTTATTTATTTTATTTATTTATTTTACATTTGTTAACCGGGTGTGTCTGACTGAGCCGAAAAGGCCCTTTTTCAGCAGAGGCCTGGGGAGAAAAGCTCCACAAAGAAAAATTACAGACACATTTAGTTATTTAGACATAATCAGTATACACACAAATTACAAGAGACATGTTTTTACAGTGGTATGCGGCACAAACAGTTACAGTGGAGAGAACAATCAAAAAAGATATTAATTTTAAAAATAAAGGTAAGTAATAGATTTGTGGTGTACAGCTGAACTTTGGAATGTAGGTAGAATACATACATAGTACACAGGTACAGTACATACATTGTAGATTAGCCAGTGTTTGTGAGTAAGATTGAAAAACTATTATAAATTGTTCTAGATTTAGTATGCATATGTTATCCGCTTTCACTAGCCTGGGGAGCAATCATGGCACTGCTAACTTTGCTTGAGATGTTGCCTGATGAGGTCTTTAAAGGAGGCTTTGGATGATGTGTTTTGAATGCTAGTAGGGACAGAGTTCCATTTTTTAGCCACCGAACTACTATATAGTGCATCTCCAAAGCTATTGTAGCTGTTGGTGACTTCTAGTAGTAGTTTGCTTGATGATCTAAGAGGCCTTTTGGCTGAGTGATGTTGTACTAGGTTTTGAGGGCAGGACACTTATTGGGAGGTAATAGATAGAATGACAGAGGCAGAGCTGATTGTAGGTTAGGAGGTTGGGCAGTTCAAGCCAGTGGAGCTGTCTCAAAGCAGTACAGTGATGAGTTCTATATGAGCAATTTGCAGCAAAGCGGGCAATTCTGTTATAGCAAGCTTCCATTTTGCTTAGTTCAGTTTTGTTGAGATTAGTCAGAATGGGAGATGCATAGAGTAGGGTGGATAGAAGTTGGGAGCGAGCAATGGCTGATCTTGTGTTGTTGGTAAGAAATGGTTTGATACGGTAGAGTGACCCCAGTTTGGCATGTACTTTTTAATAGTTAAGTTCAGATGACTATCAAATTTTAGGTGGGAGTCTATGGTTATTCCCAATAGCTTAGCCTGTGCCACTGGAGCAATTGGAGTAGCATTTGTGGAGTAGATAGTGAATTGACTGTTAGTGTTTTTGTTAGAACTGGTTATAATCATAAGCTGAGTTTTCTTTGGATTGAGGATAAGTTGGGCTTTGGTAAGGTAGTTTTCAACATCAGAGAATGCTAGTTGAGTTGTTTGCAGGAGGGTGGGAATGTTTTGTGCAGCACAGATTAAGGTAGTGTCATCTGCATACTGAATTATAGATGCATGCTGTGTGGAGGTGTGGAGGTCATTTGTGAAGACTGTGAATAGTAGTGGTCCTAAGATAGGACCCTGTGGGACTCCTATAGTTATGGGCAGCTGAGGAGAGAGAGAATTTTCCCATTTCACAGCTTGGTACCTGTCAGTTAAGTAGCTTTGGTACCAGGTAAGAGTGGAATTAGATAGATGATATTGGTTTAGTTTGTTTAGCAGGATTTGGTGTGAGACTGTGTCAAATGCTTTGGACATATCCAAAAACAGAGTTGACACTTGCAGGCCTTCATTTTTGAGACGGTTTACTGTGTCTGTGAAGCAGAGGAGAGCTGTAGTGGTACTATGGGCAGGTCTGAAACCATGCTGAGTAGGTGACAGGATGTTGCCGTCTAGGAGATAGTTTAGTGTCTGAGTATGGATGCATTTTTCTAGGATTTTGGCCAGGGGGGAGAGTAAAGCAATGGGTCTGTAGTTATTAAGTTCAGTGGAGGTCCCGCCTTTATGTATGGGTGTAACATAGGATATTTTCCAGAGTTTGGGCACATAGTTTTCAACAATTGATCTGTTTATGAGAGTGGAGACTGGGATAGCAATAGCATCTGCTGTAAGTTTCAAGAAATAGCTGGGGAGTAGGTCGGCTGCTGTTGATGAGGTTTTTAGTTTGGAGATCATGCTTTTGATTGAAGTGGTGGAAACTGTTTTGAGGGTAAAGCTAGTATTAGAGTTATTTGTGTTGGGGGGGATAGTGAGGAAGGAACTGTCCTGTGATACTAAGGATAGAATTGAGTTCACAAAGTGGGAGATGAATTGTGTTTCGATGGGAACTTTAGTGTCAGGGGTGGTTGGTTTGGGGTAGCCTTTTGGGTGGATTTTAGTAGCTGGTTTACATTTTGCCAAAATTTTTGTGGGTTGTGTTGGTATTTAGTTTGTAATGTCGTGTAGTAGGATTTTTTGTCCAGCCTAATGCATTTTTTTGCACAGTTCTTGGTATTTAGTTAGGCTTTGTGTTTCTTTGTTTTTTTTGATAGTAACACCAGGCAGTGTCTCTGGACTTGAGGATTTGTTTGGTTTCTTTACTGAGCCAGGGGTTTGTAGAGGTTCTAACCTTGATTTTGCGCAATGGAGCGACAGTGTCTAGGTGTTGTAGAAATGTTTTGTTGAAATATGCTACAGCCTGGTCAAGTGGGAGGGTTTTTAGGGGGGTCCAGTCACAGTTACACAGTAAAGTGTTGAGGACCTCAGGAGAGAATTTTTTTGTGTTTCTAGTGGATATATAGTTAGTGGTTTTGCGTATGCTTGTTCTACTACGTATAAAGTATATTATGTTGTGGTCACTTAAGGTGTCTGGGAGACTGCCTGTGTGAGGGTACAATGTGGGGTTGCTAGTTAGGATCCAGTCAAGGATGGATTCCCTTTTAGATTTTTTATCACACCTAGTTGGAATTTGGACTAGCTGCTGGTAGCCATGGAGATTTATTAGATTACTTGGTGGTTCTGATATACAGGTGAACCAATCTAGGTTGAAGTCCCCCAGAATAAGGGTTTCTTGTGAGTATGTGGAAGAACACCAGGATAAGAAGTCTTCAAGGCTAGCAGGTGTATTACCAGGTGGAATATAGATCACAATTGTGGTGATGACCTTTTTAGGGTGAAGTTGAAGTTGTGAGATAAGTATGTCCCAATTATTGGGGGAGGGGTAGGAGTTTGGTAATTGACGGACAGCTAAGTTGGACTTGTAGAGTAAGGCAGTTCCACCCCCGTTACGAAGTGGTCTGTCTTGTCTAATGATATTGTAGCCAGTAGGGAGAACTTCTGAGTTAGCTATGTTTTTATTTAGCCAGGTTTCTGTTAAAGCAACTATGTCTGGGGAGTAGTGTGCTATTGTGGCCTGGAGTTCAGGTATTTTATTTTTGATACTTCTAATATTAATATTTAGCATTAAAAGATGGTTGGTTTTGCTGCTGTTGTTGATTTGCCCAGGGATGAAGAAAGTGGGGGTGTTATGTTCTGACATTTGTGTTTGAGCAGTTTGTGTTGAACAGGATGGATTTGGGCCTGGGTTGGGGTGGATATCCCCATTTATGGTGAGCCTGGAGTTAAAATGGTTATACAGATGTTGGAGTTTGGTGAGGAGTGTGAGAAAGTATTGTGTTTTTTTTGAGTAGGAATGAGAGCATATGTGTTTAGTTCTGAATTGGTCCGTTATGTAGTTCTTGAATAAGTGTGGGCAGATATTATTATAATGTGTGGTGTCTGTGTATGAGAGTGCATAATGCAGTGTTGTGCTACTAAGTTTAGGGATATTGCTAGAGTGATAACTTGTGGTGTTGTAAAGAATTATGAGAAGACAGACTAGATTTAGTTGTGTGATAGTCATGGTTATAAAGTTTATGTTGTTTCTAGGTGGGGGGGTCTGAATAGGAATTATAGGGTTGCACTATATGTGGATGGGGAAGTAGTGTGGGTGATGCAAAAAATGCCTAGTGGGAATGAGAGTGATTGGGAGTATTTTGTGTGGAGCAAGTTGGTGTGGTTTAATGTGATATGACTTGAGGAGCTGTGATTGGTGGAGGTGATGTGAGGGTGAGCTGTGGGTGTGGCTATTACTATAAATGTAGAGGTAGTGGGGGCGGGAGGGGATAGGGGGCAGGGCAGGGGAGCAGAGAGAGCCCGAGCGTTAGCGAGGGCGAATGGAGCGGGGCAGAGCCAGAGCCAACAAAGGCAAGAGAAAAAAGTAAGTATTACTTTACAAATCTGAACACTTTTAAAACAAATTCCTGAGGTCTAATGGCTTACCGGCTAGCAGAATGTAATTGCTGGAAGCACTTGTGTCCTGGTGGGAGACTAGAAATTTAAAGATGGCTCCATGCTCAGCAGGATTCTAATATAGACTTTGTACTGGGGGAGGGAGATAGCACAAGGGGTGTAAACCAGGTGGAATGCAAAGAAACCAGAGAGGCAATCAGTGGAAATCAGTGAAGGCCTCAGAGAGGGTAAGTAATAATTCAAACTACCTGTAAAGTGAAGGAGAGAAGAGACAGCAAAGTTTATTAAGGTTGGGAGTGTGTCTTTACATTGACTTGCTGATTAGTAACCAGTTTGTGCACAGATTAGAGTAGGGAGATACATTAGCAATGATAGAGATGCAAATAAGCAGGTGATCCTCCAAGTGATACAAACTAAGGCAGAAAGAACTGAGAGGGCTGCTTGATGGTTAATTTAATTTAGTCACAGGGATGTGAATTAAATATATACTGTCTATTGGACAGTTAGGATTACTGTACTATCGGGAGACACAAGGCTACAACAGTCAGTTTTATTAGCAAGCTGAGAACTACTAAGAAATATTGCTAATGTAATAGCTTCACTCTCATAAAACATACAAGTAGAATGCCTGGGTGGACTGACCCTGCTCTTGAGGCTCAAAATGTATATCCTTGTTTAGTTTGCAATACTGATTCCTTCTTACACTGTATAGATGGAGTGGTAGCCGCAGACTGCAGATTTGCTTGAGTGTGCTCCTGCTCTTGAGGCTCAAAATGTATATCCTTGTTTAGTTTGCAATACTGATTCCTTCTTACACTGTATAGATGGAGTGGTAGCCGCAGACTGCAGATTTGCTTGAGTGTGCTCCTGCTCTTGAGGCTCAAAATGTATATCCTTGTTTAGTTTGAAATACTGATTCCTTCTTACACTGTATAGATGGAGTGGTAGCCAGACTGCAGATTTGCTTGAGTGTGCTACTGTATAGATGGAGTGGTAGCCGCAGACTGCAGATTTGCTTGAGTGTGCTCCTGCTCTTGAGGCTCAAAATGTATATCCTTGTTTAGTTTGCAATACTGATTCCTTCTTACACTGTATAGATGGAGTGGTAGCCGCAGACTGCAGATTTGCTTGAGTGTGCTCCTGCTCTTGAGGCTCAAAATGTATATCCTTGTTTAGTTTGCAATACTGATTCCTTCTTATACTGTATAGATGGAGTGGTAGCCGCAGACTGCAGATTTGCTTGAGTGTGCTACTGTATAGATGGAGTGGTAGCCGCAGACTGCAGATTTGCTTGAGTGTGCTCGGCTAGCAGAATGTAATTGCTGGAAGCACTTGTGTCCTGGTGGGAGACTAGAAATTTAAAGGTGTACTATGTACCTTTTTAAGGTAGAAATTTGATATGGGGTGTGTATGAGAGGTATTTGATTGGAGGAAGGTGTGATCAGCTGATATGAGGCTAGAATAAATATAGAGGTAGTGGGGGCAGGTGGGAAATGGGGGCAGGGTAGGGGAACGCAGTGAGTCAAGCATAGTGAGGCAAACGAAGCGGGGCTACACCAGTCCTTGAGATTGCAGAACCTATCTATAGGGCTGGTCAGGACAGAACAGTAAAAGGAAGATACCTCTGTAATTAAGCAGGAGTGGGAGGGAGTTGTGCAGGTTCAAGGTGGGGGAGGGGGTAGACACAAAGTAATACAAGGTTGTGAGTCAGAAAAACTGGACTAGGCCAGCTGCTAAAAACAAAACAGGAAAACCAAACTAAGTCAATTACAGGTCAGTGTAGTGCAGTATCTTCCTAATAACTACAACTCCTATGCTACTAATCTAGTACAGTGTGAAAAGGACTACCAATTCTACAGGGAAAACAACTGAAGTATGGCCTGCAGGTACATAGGTAAAGTTTTTCCAAGAGAAAGTAGCTTTAAGTAATTGAACTAGGAGTACAATACAAAAAGTGAGATGTAAAATGCATGTCTTTATTATTTAAATTATTGGTGTTACCAGTATATTGGTTATGTAGTCCGGTTCCTGTCTAAGTAACTTTAAAACCATATCTTATGGATGTAAGATTGAAAAAGTCATAAGATGGGATAAATCAAACTTCAAAATAGGTATGTACTTCCAAAAATTGGTACATCTTGCAATGACATAAATCAAGCCTGAAAATAGGGTGCATACCTCAAAAATAGGTACAGTTGAGAGGTCTGGGAAAGCAGCTCACAGGATTTATTTCCTGCTACAATAATCAATTTTGAGATCTTGGAGTGACGTTAGCCATATAGTTCATAGTTAGGTTATTAGTCTGTTAGGATCTTAATTTTTTAGCCCTTATATTTTGTATACAAATAACCCAAGATCAAGGATATGTTGAGACATTTTAGTTGTTGTCCCTATCCAATAGGAACATGGGTGATAAACCAAGGATGAAATTGGTGTTTCCCAACCATACAGAGAAGCACTGTGCTTTATGTATAGTGGAAGATGATTCCATAGACAAATCATTCACTGTGGTGGATACCTAACACTTCAACATGTCTTGTATATGTTGCAAAAGAGGCTGACATTCCTTGAGTGGGTATTCATGCTACTAATGGAATTGATTTTTTTAACTAGAAAGCATTGTGGTCATTCCACTTGTGACAAACTTCCACTAGATGTCAAGCAGCACCCTTTCTACCTTCATGGTAAACCTAGATAATTGGATGAGCAGCCTCAAATTCTCCCTCGGTTAATGCTATCTTGTCCTCCTTGAGTTTTAGAGGAAACTTTTGAATAATTTTTTTGTTTTTGCAAGGCTTGTCATTGTCCGTAGACAGATTGCCTAGTACTTACATACAGACCTTAATCTTTGAATAGGTGCACTCTGAAATGGTCATTATATTCAGTGATCAGACTAATCAGGTTTGTGTACAGTGGAATGATTACATCCCTCGGCTTGGGCACATTACCCTTAGATATAAGCTATGCAATGAGAAAGAACTTATTTACAATACTAAGTATGTAATAATCAATGGACAGTTCACTATTGAACTAAGCTCCCAGATCCCAGACTACTGGATCAACTTTAGGGGTGTGTTGTCAGTATGATAGTTACAAGAGACATTGTGCTTGCTGTAGGATATTATTGCACATTTCTTGTCATTTAGTTTTAATCCATAGTTTTCACACCAGCTTTTCATTTTTGAGAAAGGCATCTTAAAGGTTCTTGGTGTCCTCTGCAGAGTTTATGTTAACAACATATTTTCAGTCATATGCAAACTTGACCAACTAAAAACGCTTAACATTTGGTTTGATCTCTGAGAAATTAATGCCAAATAACAGAAATAACAGTGGCACAAGGAATGAACATTGTGGTATACAACTAATGACAAGTCTTTTTAGGAAAAGACTTATCCACCCTAATTTATTGGGTTTTGTTTGTGAGCCAAGTTGCTACCTAATCAACTGCATAGGACTTTACATTTAGCTAAGAGTGTTTATCTACAATAGTTGTGCATGGGATGGTATTGAAAACCTTTGCAAGGTCTAGCTATAGAGTGTGCACTGATTTAACCTCATACATTTCTTCAGTACCATTCTCAAAGAAGTCAACAAAGTTAAGTAGGCAGGATTTGCCCTTGACAAATTTGAACTGACTTTGGTCCAGAATTTGTAGGTTATCTATGTCTTTATTTATTAATTCCATAATTATCCTTTCCATAGTCTAACAGAAGAGGCTAGTGAGACTTACCAGTCTATAATTATCTGGGTCTGTTGACTCCCCATCGTTTTGCAATGAGATGGCAGTAGCCATCCTTCATTCTTCTGGCACATGGCCTGTTTTAAGGCAAATATTAGAAAGCTTCTGTAGGGAGTCTGACAAGTCTTGTTTCAGGTTAACTAGAAATCAGCTTGGTATGTTATCTAGCCCCATAGAAGTAGTGTTCTTGTCCTTGGATAGTGCCTTGAGAACTTGTTCTAGGGAGATTTGAGGGGATTGTGTAGATGACTGTATATGATCTGGGAATATAGGGGAGAGGAGGTAAAATGTTATTAAATTTGTTTGTTAGTTGACTGACTATGACCTCTTTGTTCAATTGTGTGATATTATTTACTATTAGCCCCGCACTTTGCTAGGCATTTTATCTGTAGTTTCTAACAAAGTTAAAGAATACTTTGTGATTATCCTTTGCCTGGGTGGCTATTATTACTTCATATCTGCCTAGCAAAAAGCACAATACTCAGTAAATATTGTACATTCCTCAGCAGTAACAGCAATGCATCCCATACCATCAACATGACCTGAAATCTTGCAAGTGTTTCCCATGTCCTCACTTGCTGCAAATCTAGTAATTAGACATTTTAGTGATAAAGATGCACTGTGTAAATCACTTTTTTCTGTTATCACAAAAATTGTAGTTTGTAAGTCATTCAATTTAAATCCAGTTTAGGATCAGGTTATCTATATGATTTTTGTTCACTTATCTGTAAAACATTTTCATCCCAAATATTACTCTATATGTACTGTTTATGCCTGCAATCAAATCTATGCAAATTACTTAGAGCAGTGATGACTTAATTCTTAATATTTAAGCCACTCAGTTTAAATATTATCTTGTAATTTGTTTAAATTGTTTTTCTTTTAGATTTAGTTTACATTAGAACAGATATTACTGAAAAGAAAATGTGAAACAAAATAAAATAGCACTCCAGTAAAATAAAGATTGGATCATTTACAATTTAAAAAATCAGATCAAATATATATTCACCATAAAAATGAAAAATCAAGAGGGAATGTTTTGTTGAAATTCATTACTAACAAGCATTATTTTTATCCAAGCATTGTTGATAAATACTTTAGAACGGGTTTTGTATTCTTTTAACTTCTTTAATTGAGCTTTCTTTCAATGTTGACAAGAATTCTTCAAATTTAGGTAGTGAGGTTCTCCTCCATTACTTTGTGATGTTTTTCAGTGTCACCATGATGATAGTGAAAGACAAAAAAAATTACCTTTTTTATTTTTCCTTATTAGTTGATAT